>NC_092336.1:329890000-330190000 GCF_046630445.1 Rutidosis leptorrhynchoides | reverse complement strand
CATTCATGGCATATTTTGAAAGACGTTGCATTCAAGTCATTGAGTTCATCAAGATTATTATTAAGCCAATTATAGTTGGATGTATTATGAAATGGTGTGCATGCCGTCAACTTTCGTTGTAAAGAAAGTTTGTCTTTTAAAAACGAATGCAATGTTTGTAAAATGTATCATATAGAGGTCAAATACCTCGCGATGTAATCAACTATTGTGAATCGTTTATAATGTATATGAACGGGTCCTTTCAGTTGGTATCAGAGCGGTGGTCTTAGCGAACCGGGTCTGCATTAGTGTGTCTAACTGATAGTCTTTAGGATGCATTAGTGAGTCTGGACTTCGACCGTGTCTGCATATCAAAAGTTTTGCTCATCATTCTTGTCGGAAATTACCTGCTTATCATTCTTAGTCTAGACACATCTTATTGCATTGATTGCATGAATAGTGTATAGACAAAATTCATATCTTAGCGTATCTGCTAATTCATATCTTAGCGTATCTGTTACTGTAAACTTTGCCTGACATATTCCGTAAATTCCTCCGTAATCTACGAAACCTTTTGCTCTATATAATTAGAATACCACCCGATAGCCGGAAAATCATTTCATAACGAAAAATTCTTTATTCAATCGTACGAAATGGAATTCGTCATTAGTTCAAGTCCCTCGGATTCTGAAATGGAATCCCACTCAAGTTCCGAAAGCAGTGTGACCGGAATGGATCAACCAATTAGTCATCATCTATTCTGGATGAATTGAGGATGGGTTCGTAGCCTCCTTAATCATTGGAGATAAGAAGAAGGTGATCCCTTCCATCCACCACATTGCCCTCTTAGCGAAGAACCTGAAGCACTTACCGGCGAACCTATCTGAAACACCATTTTCTCTCTTATTTATAGAGTATCTCGTCACGATTACATACTACACCAAATTCTAGATTTTATTTATCCGCTCGTCCGAACCGACAATCACCCCGGTGTAATAGAAGAAGTCAACGAGCTTCGCGCTCGGGTAGTGGCTTTGGAGAATATGGTGCAAAGGTTACAAACACCAGCAGCAGCACCAGCAGCATAAACAGTACCACCATCAGCAACACCAACAGTACCATCACCACCACCAACAACAACATCCACATCCCACACCGCAACATCACAATATGTATCTCAAACATCAACGTCATACGCCCTGTAAATATCCAGGAATATCAACAACAACAAACGATGAAGTATTAATTCATAAACTTCATTGAAGAGATATCTCTGCGGCAGTTATGTAATCTCCAAAATCTTAGAGATTATTTAATTCTGACCGTAAATCGGATGAGTGAACGGAGATGGTAGAGTAGAAACTTTGATCAAAAATGGTGTACGATTTACAAGCTAGAATTGTTTTACCAACAACATCAACAGGACCGTAGCATCATCAACACAGTCAGTGCCGTCAGTATCGTCAGAATCAACAGCACCTGTAACATCACAAACTCTGTCAGTTCAAGAATCATTGTGGACATCATTACGAATCAACAACAAATATATTGTATCAACGAGTTATGAAGTATTAACTCATTTCCAATCGAAAGATTTATATGTATATTTTATATGTATAAATTTTTAAACCATAATAAATCTTCCCGTACTAAGCTATTATGTGTGAATCTTAACTACTCAGTTAATTCATATTACAAATATGCAATGATGTACGTCCTTCGTCCGCAACTTAACCATCGTTAATTACAATCTCTGTCTCAATTCAATAAAAAATCCAATTTATAATAAATCAAGTGTATTATTCGAATATATGTTTGATTTTACGCTTTCATCATCGATGTACTCGAAACTTTTCAAATAACATCATTCGTACCTTGCGAAGTTCACAAGAATTTCACGAAAACCAACAAATAACAAAGTAATGATTCATAATTTCAATATTATTGAAGAAATACTTATGCAATTTATAAAGTTTTAGGGATTACTCAATTCTAGTTCCAACCATAAAACAAATGAGTTTAATTTAATATTAACTCATTAAATCTATATTACATCTAAAGAAAATATACACATATATTTTCATAAAGACTGTAATAAACTTCTTTTGTACAAAATATTAATTGTGAAATTTTTTTTAACGGGTAGGTAATACCCGAGAGATATATAAATTCACAATTAATATATTACATTTTTCGAAACTGATTCAGCAATCATCAACTATACTCCCTACTTTCACAACAATATCCATTCTTTCATATAAATCAAAACAATCATACTCATTCAAATTCAATTACATATTCTGATTTTGAAATCGCATAATTCAATTCGAAATATAACCAGTATCATCACTCTTAGATTCCTATATCTTTCAAAGCTATACTTTGACTTCAAAACTGTGTTAGAACATCATATGTATTAACGATTACAATATGTGCTCAAACCCTTCGAAATTCCTGAAGACACTTCAACTAAGGAACAATCGAGATGATGATCCAACCACATGTTACCCACAGTTATACACCTGAAAAACTCTCAAAACCTAAGTCATAGTTCGACACGTATCCGTGTTAGACCCTTTGGCATTTACTAGCTAAAATAACTTTTCAATTCCGTTTCAAAATAGACAGTTTTGTCACAGCTCCAGCAAGTCATCTTCGACTTCTCAATCAAAACAGTCTTATTATAACCTCGATAGATACGTTGCCCTTTCGCCAACGTTACCGGGGAATCGTTTATATTCACCACATTAGCAATAAACTTACCAACAACTTCATTGATCTTTGACTTTCCAAAAAAAAAAAATCATTATAATTATCGAAACCCTATCATATACTCATTCGTACCTTATAATAAGAATTGCCATACCAATTATTGAGAATCAGCAATCAGTATTTTGAAACCTCGCAGCATGTCTACATCAACAATTACATATACACACAACGTCTACCTCCAAGACTTACATTCTTTGAATGAGAAATTTCTGAAAAACACCCTAAACTGCGAAACCAGTTCTCGAAATTTTGAAAAATGCTGATGAAGCAGCAAAAACTGTAAACGACCTTAACAGTAAAAAGTTGGATGATAAAGGATAGTATATTGGCAAAGCTCAGAAAAAGAGAAGCTTTGGAACTGTAAAACGGATTGAGCAAAGTATGAATGAGGCTGTGGACAAATCACAAAGGCTGAACCTGCCTTCAAAAGAATCCAAATGATTCAGTACTTGCTGAAGTCATTAACGAATACCTTGCTCCTGACTCTAAACCCTTGCGGACAATATCCTTCATCATCCTCTGATATTAGACATTCTAAGATATCATCGTATCTTTCATTATAAATATCATCCATACTTCTGAAGATATTTTTATAATTATTCTTATCTGAAATCATTTACCTTTTCGCGCTATCTGTATTATATCATAAAAGAAACTATTTTAGTTTCTAAATTCTGAAACATTCGAGTTTAAAATAGGAATATTCTTGAAGAAGTGTTGGGAGCTGAAGCATGAGTTAGTATAATATAATGACACTTGATCAACGTGATTATATTACAGTAATTCATGCTGAGTTTCTAAATGAAACATGATGATTCACAGATCATAACGTCATCATGTGCTATGTTACACGACTCTTGTATTCTCTTTGATCTCTAAATATCAAGAAAATATTTCTTGATGATTCGGCCTTTTCCGAGGTATTCTGATAATTTGACAAGTCAAGATCGTGTCATTACAATTTCCTTCCTAGAACATTAACAATGTTCATTCTAAAATTTATATCTGCGAATTCTGGACCATTACAAGCGGTGCTTAATCGCAAGAAGAAGAAACGGAAGGACAAAGCTCCGAACTAGAAATGGGAGTATAAATCATAGAAAATAGAAGAGAGCATTAACTGTGGATGACAATGATTATAGAAGAAGCAAGGACTTTGAAATATAAGGGACGATATAAAACCCAACAACAACCCAGAAATCACAAACCGTATATATCAATGCATATAGCAATATAAAGACACGGGAGAACTAAAAACACTATAAAACCAAGAGTATAGTAGAAGTAAATAGATTCTTCTGGAGGCAGATGAAAAAGAAGAGCGACAGATATGAAAGTGAGGAGTATATCAAGAATCAGCACTGGATGAAGCATATTGACAAATACTTTAAAATATGAGTTGAGAAGGTGTGAGTTGTAAGAAAACAAATGAGGTGGATTTATAGTGAAATATCCGACAGAGAAATCAAAATGGATTATCGCATTAATTCGAAGAGGATCATAATTTCCTTAATCGCCGAATAATCAAATCCAATATAGATTACAAAGATTTTCTTTTCGGAGATAAATCGTGATGACGTCAAAAGATACGACGAATCACTATTATCTTATTTCATTCATTTACGATAACTTCACTCATACGCTTCGAGTAATCGAATTATTTTATCCATTCTTCTTGAACATGATAAAACTCTATAATCGTTATAATAACATTCTCATTGTTAGTCATGACGACCTCTATCAAATTTCGGGGACGAAATTTCTTTAACGGGTAGGTACTGTGACGACCCGGAAATTTCCGACCAAATTTAAACTTTAATCTTTATATTATTCAGACACGATAAGCAAAGTTTGTTAAGTTAAATCTCAAGAATTTTAAACTGTGTTCATACATTCATTATAACCTCGACCAAATTCTGACGATTCACGAACCGTTATATATAAATAGATATGTATATGTATATATATATTATAACTTGAGAATATTAATAAAGTATTAAACGTATAATACTTTACACGAACGTATTTGTTTCAATATGATTTTCGACGAAAAAAAATATATTAAATGATTGAATTATCAGAAACATTGAATTATGATTACAAGTCTCTGTTGAGAGGTCCACTATGATTTGAGAAAATCTATTCCTCTTAACGATATTCAGAATAATTTGTAAAGCTATTTATAAATAAAAACAAAAAGTGTCATTTACGAAAGTTAGACAAAAGTTAGTGGAGAATTGGTTTCCATAATATTCTATTAATCTATTTTCAAACGTACAAAGACGTTTTCAGTTTAAAAAGAACTTTATTATTAAAACGTATATAACTTTTATAAATATCTAGAATCACTTTTGACAACTCATTACTTAACCAGTATAATAAATATAACGATATTTATATTTTATTTCATTAAATATATATAACGATTTAAATTAATATTATATATATTTATACTCGTATTATACATACATAGTTTTTTATACTTTTACTATACTTTAACTTTACATTTACTTTACTTTTACTTTACTTTAACTTTAATAATTCATACTTTAATAATTCACTTTAATAATTCATACTTTAATAATTCACTTTTATAATTCAAAAATCTATTATAAATAGAATTCAATAGGTTTCATTATTTCATAGAAACTTGAAAATATATTTCTCTAAATTGATATATATATATATATATATATATATATATATATATATATATATATATATATATATATATATATATATATTTGCTCTGTATTATTTCAAGATATTATTAGTATACATAAAATATTACGACGGAGTGCTGTCCGAGTGATTTCAAAATAGTTTTTTTGAATGAGTCGAAGCTAAGGAAATTATGGGTTATAGCTATGGAGGTGATGGGTATGGTTTATGGGTATGCTCGTGAGGTCAATCTAGTGTTTATCATCTCCGTTGCGTCTACGTACTTTCCTGCAATATTGAATCTCAATATTGATACGTTCGTGAATTCGAGGCCAACCTTGCACTTATTAAATGACGTTATATGTATTTTTACTACGAAATATAGTATTGTGAGTTTCATTTGCTCCCTTTTATATATATTTTTGGGACTGAGAATACATGCGCTGTTTTTATAAATGTTTTACGAAATAGGCACAAGTACTAAAACTAATTCTACGTGGGTTTAAACCAGAAATATACCCTTAGCTTGGTAACATCAAACTACTTGTCTATGTACGGTAGGCGCGAATCCTAAAGATAGATCTATTGGGCCTGACAAACCCCATCCTGACTATGGGATGCTTTAGTACTTCGAGGTTATTTTAAACACACCTGATCTGGTGTACTTCAGAGGGTAAAACATGAACGTTAAGGCTTGTTACCGGGTGCCTACAACTTATAGAATACTTTTATACACTTGCGAGTGTACATATATTTATAAACGGAAATCTTGTGGTCTATTAATATATTGAAATGATTGTTATGATAAACCTGTGAACTCACCAACCTTTTAGTTGACACTTTAAAGCATGTTTATTCTCAGGTATTAAAGAAATCTTCCGCTGTGCATTAGCTCATTTTAAGGATATTACTTGGAGTCATTCATGGCATATTTTGAAAGACGTTGCATTCGAGTCATTGAGTTCATCAAGATTATTATTAAGCCAATTATAGTTGGATGTATTATGAAATGGTGTGCATGCCGTCAACTTTCGTTGTAAAGAAAGTTTGTCTTTTAAAAACGAATGCAATGTTTGTAAAATGTATCATATAGAGGTCAAATACCTCGCGATGTAATCAACTATTGTGAATCGTTTATAATGTATATGAACGGGTCCTTTCAACTAAACTCAACGTATATATAATAAGTACACCTGTTTTAACATACATGCAACCAAAATTTACAATACACGCAAATCAACGTGTACTAAACTCAAATAGCATACGTCCGCTTTATAGTTCAGGCTAGGGTCTCTATACCTGGAACGGACGGGGATGTCAAGCCCTATGGATCCATATACAACTACTCGCGCTCACCAGTTCTTCTAACCGGCAGTTACTAGTTACGAAAGCTAAGGGATTTTCGGTTCAAACTCAGTGTAGAATTTAGTATGTACTTGTGTCCATTGCGTTTAAAATAAAGTGCATGTATTCTCAGCCCAAAATTAAAGATTGAAAAAGCAATTAAAAAGGGATCTATAAACTCACATTCTATATTGTGGTTCAATATTGTAGGCAAAATATGTAGATGCAATGACAACGACGAATGCATGGTTGGTCTCGGATTCAAGAACAATACCCCCGAACTATACTCATAATTTCCTTAGCTAAAATCCACTTGAAACTTGTTTTGAAAATCACTCGAGCATAACTCCGTCGTAGTATTTTATGTATACTACTAATACTTAATTTGAATATTACACTAGAATTATTACGGAATAAAAATATATGAAATAAATATATATGAAAATATATGTGTGTGTGTTTTTCTCCGATCGATCGATCGTTCGATATATATATATATATATATATATATATATATATAATAAATATAATATTATAATAATATAATAAAGTAATAATATAATAATAAAATAATAATATAATAATAAAAGGAATCAAACGTGTGAATTAACTTAGCTGCCTCTATTTTGTTAGTTTATGCCGACAGTTTTTCACAGACCCGTATTTCGCGCTCTATTGCTAATAATTGACGGGTAAAAGTATAAATAAAAAAATTCCACTTTTTATAATTGAATACATATATTTATTTTGGTCTTAAGCTTTAGAAATATAGTTGTAAAAAGGTCCATTTATTTATAAAATTACTATATACGTTCGATATAGAGTGTACGTACTAGTCTGCTGATCATTCCGTGCCACCGTAAATCACGGAATTCATTTAATTCAATCGAATGAATGAATTTTAATATATTAGAAAATCATATTTATTAAATACTTCAGGGGTATTTTATGTAACTTATAATTAATAATTTCTATCATGTCGCTTTCATGCATTGTTGTAAACGGCGTCCGTTGCGACGCCCGTTGCGGCATTTTGGTGAATAAACCGTTTCGACCCCGTCCCGTTTTCTTATAAGCTAGTCAACGGTCAAAAGTCAGGTAAATGCAGGAAAAATTGGGTCAACGCAGGTCAAAAGTCAGAAATTCTGGTAAAATCGGTCATAAGTCCGTCAAATCAATCAAAATTGACTTAGTTTAGTATTCCAATTTGTATTAGATTAACGCTAATAGCAATTATAGGTACAAACTTGCCAACGAAGGTTTTTTAGCTCTAATATATGTGTAAATATATATTTATATATATAAAAGTCAACATTAGTCAACATCCGTTTCGACCCCGTCTCGGCCCCTTTTTTTTGTTGCGACGTTTTGAGGTCGCTACCGTTTCGGCCCCGTCTCGCGTCTTTTTCAACCTTAATTTCGTTTCATTTACTATTCACATGAATAGTAAATGAATTAATTTCAATTCAACTATTTAAGTTACGTTGTTATACGTTGTGATTTACAACTTGTACATCTTTGATTTAACTTCGTGTCTTCTTAAAAATTAAAAAAATACATCATAAAAATGAAATGATTTAATACGTAAATTTTTTTTTTTGAAATTGCATCATTCAATAGTAAATTTTTATCATTTCGTATATAAATATTATTCCGTATATATTAAAAACTCTTATGTTTATTAAAATATGTATATAATACTTTGTGAAATGATTAATAAGATATTAAATTCTTATGTTTTCAAGTTGGATGTATATATATATATATATATATATATATATATATATATATATATATATATATATATATATATTACATGTTATGACGTTCGTGAATCGTCGGACAAACAGGGTGGTCAACCGTTATATAAAAACTCATTTTCAAAAGTTTTAAAACTTGTTAAAATTCATTGCTTATCATGTCGGAATAGTGTTATATTGTGAAGATTAATTTTAAATTTGGTCAGAAATTTCCGGGTCGCCACAGTACCTACCCATTAAAGAAATTTCGTCCCAAAATTTGATTGAGATCGTCATGGTTGACAATAAGTATGTTTTCATGACGAATACGAGTTGAAAATTAGAGTTTTATCATTGGTGATTAATATGGATAAAACAATTTAATTATGTGAAGAGTACGAGTGAAGCTATTGCATAAGAGTGGAATGAAGGAAATAAAGATTCATCATAACTTTTAACGTCATCACGGTTGATCTCCGGATTAAAGAAAATCTTCGTAATCTATATAAGATTTGATTCTTCGGTAATTAAGGAAATTAGGATCCTCTTTGATTAAATGCGATAATCTGTCTCGATTGCTCTGTCTGATATTTCACTATAAATCTACCCCCTTCGTTTCCTTATTTCCACAACTCTCATCTTCTATATTTTCTTCCTCAATTCGTATTTCTAAAACATCCGTCAATATGCTTCATCCAGTTCTGATTCTTGATATACTCCTAACTTTCATATCTATCGTTCTTCTTTTTCATCTGCCGCCGGAAGAATCTGTTTACTTCTACTATGCTCTTGGATTTATAGTGTTTTTAGTTCTCCCGTGTCTTTATATTGCTATACGCATTGATATACATGGTTTGTAATTTCTGTGTTGTTGTTGTGCTTATATTTTCCCTTATATTTCGGAGCTCCATGCTTCTGTTTTTCCATAATCATTGACATCCACGGTTAATGCTTTCTCCTATTTGCTGTGATTTATACTCCTATTGTTTCCTCTTCTCGGCTTTAAGTACAGTAAGTAATGGTCCAGAATTCATAGTTATGAATTTTAGAATGAACATAGCTAATGTTTTAAGAAAGAAATTGAAATAGCACGATCTGATTTGTCAAATTACCAGAAGTCACGGGAAAAGATAGAACTATCAAGAAATATTTCTTGATATGTTTAGAGATTTTGTAGAATGCAAGAGTCGTGTAACATGGTACATGATGACGGTGTGATATGTGAATCATCACATTTCATTAGAAACTCAGCATGACTTACTGTAATATAACCACGTTGATCAGACGTCATTATATTATACTAACTCATGCTTCAATTCTCAACACTACTTCAAAAACATTCATAATTTGAATTTGAATTTTTCAGAAATTTAGAAACTAAAACAGTTTCTTTTATGTTATAACACAGATAGCGCGAAGAGATAAATAATTTTGGACTAGAATAGTTATGAAGATATCTTCAGAAATATCGAGGATATTTATAATAAAAGATACGATGATATCTTAGAATTTTTTTTAAAAATATCTAAGATCAGAAGTGAAATGCCCCGTCCTAATTCATCTGGACGAATACATTACATTTGGTTACTTCGCGAGGTACTTGACCTCTATATTATACATTTTGCAAACATTGCATTCGTTTTTTAAAAGACAAACTTTCATTACATCGAAAGTTGACGGCATGCAAACCATTTCATAATATATCCAACTATAATTGACTTAATAATAATCTTGATGAACTCAACGACTCTAATGCAACGTCTTTTGAAATATGTCATGAATGACTCCAAGTAATATCTCTAAATGAGTAAATGCACAGCGGAAGATTTCTTTCATACCTGAGAATAAACTTGCTTTAAAGTGTCAACCAAAAGGTTGGTGAGTTCATTAGTTTATCATAATCGATCAATTTCAACATTATAATAGACCACAAGATTTTCATTTCTCATAAATATACGTCCCATGCATAGAGACAAAAATCATTCATATGGTGAACACCTGGTAACCGACCTTAACAAGATGCATATAGAATATCCCCATCATTCCGGGACTCCCTTCGGACATGATAAATTCGAAGTACTAAAGCATCCGGTACTTTGGATGGGGCTTGTTGGGCCCAATAGATCTATCTTTAGGATTCGCGTTAATTAGGGTGTCTGTTCCCTAATTCTTAGATTACCAGATTAAAAAGGAGCATATTCGGTTTAATAATCCAGCCATAGAATGTAGTTTCATTTACTTGTGTCTATTTCATAAAAAAGTTATAAAAGTAGAGCATGTATTCTCAGTCCCAAAAATATATATTGCAAAAGCATTTAAAATGGGAGCAAATGAAACTCACTCTACAATATTTTGTAGTAAAAATATTCATACGACGACACTGAACAATGCAGGGTTGGCCTCGGATTCACGAACCTATATCATTTATATATTAACACATATAATTGTAATCGAACCAAATTAGGTATTATTATTAATTGTTATTTTAGTAACTTGTATGTTTCATTAATAACTAAATTAACTATATTTATTTTTATATACATTAAATAGATAATTAATATTTATTACAAACATATTAATATAGTTATGTTTTATGTAAATAATATATTTTTATATAGAAAATCTTTATTTGATATATTAATAATACTAATAATAATAATGATAAAAATAATAATATTAGTGTTAGAAATAATAAAAATGATAATAAAAATAATAATGATAAAAATAATGATAATTTTAATAATAATAATAATGATAGTTCTAATAATAAAAATGGTAATTTTTATAAAAAATTAGTTTCAATAATAATATCACTTACATTAAAAATTATAATAATAATAAAAATAATAAAAATGAGTAATAAGTAAACTACCTCAAAGGAGTAGTCCTAAAAAAATTTCCCAAGTCCGGGTTTGAACCCGCGACGTCCCGCTAACCCGATAACATCAAACTTAAATTGTTTTTAACCTTTACTTCTGTATCCTTCTTCTTCTTTTTCTAAAAAAAAGCCCGAGTCAAGGCTCGAACTCGTGACCTCTTGAATAAGCCATGCACCACTTAACCATTCCTCCATTAGCCAGTTTTTGTATCAATCATCCCATTAAATTACTTTAACCCAAAATTCTCTATTGTCCTTTTCTTTTTAAACCCATTTAACATCATCATCTAATTATCTTCCTAATCTAAATCATCATCATCATAGTTATCATCTAATCATTATCAACCTCAATAGCATTATATCGTTCATTAAACTCATATCAAACGGCCCTCATCATTCTTAATTCATTTCAATAAGGTCTTGGCCCAACAAGTGTAGAGATTTATATGGCCCTATAGCAAACTAGAAGCTCATGGCTCAATCATAAAATCAATACCGCACGTCATAAAACACAACCCGTCATAACAGTTTTTATATGTGATTATACTTAAAGGAATTCTAGGCGTACGAGATTCGGTATCCTTTTTCTCTTTTTGTCCACGGTTCAAGACAATAACGGGCCCAACAATCATACTCAACTCTTGTAACTTGTCTGTAAAATATACTTGAAAACCTCCTTTTGAGTTGTGGCTAAATTAAAGGTATGGGGTCAACAATTCTCCTAGTTTCTTACGAGCATATTAAAAAGATTTTCAACAGAACTATAACCTTCTTTTTCTTGTGTGCTACTTAAAATACATAAAAGAGAGGTCCTACAAGTCACCATTTTGTTTGACAAATTAACAATAATGTACGCAAGAGTATAAGTAATATAATTTCATCACCTTAACAATCGTTAAATATAAATAGAAACGGGAATACAGCTGCAGTTAAGTGAAACTGAAATCAAATGATGGCCTCAGTTTGATGATGGTTTTGGTTTACGACTTAAAAAAGAGGAGAGAGAGAGAGAGAGAGAGAGAGAGATATAGAGAGAGAGAGAAGTGAGAATATGGTTATCCAAGAAAAACAGAATCGATATATATAGCAGCTGCAGTGATTTGATCAGATCAAATGGGTGTTTGGTCTCGGTTGTAACAGATTAACAGAAGGAGAAAGATTAGTAGCGTATGCTGTAGTCTTTAAGGATTTGGTGGTGGTGGTTTCTAAAGGTGGTGAAGTGGTTATGGTCATTAGTGGTGATGATTATAGTGGTTTTGGTGATCAAAGAAAATAGAAGAAAGAATCAAGGATATAGTGATTGCCCGGTGATGATGAACATTAACTATAAATAGAATAGTTGCAGCCGTGGCTTACATGATGGTTTGCAATGGTTGTTTGCTCGAAAGAAAAACATAAACATAAAGAGTGCAGTAGTAGGATCAGTTAAGTAATAGCGTAGCAACAGCTCACGATGGGTGTTTTGTTTGGGTCTTGATAAAATTTTCGAGTGTGGGTTCATAAAGAAGAGAAACTGTAATGACCCGGAATTTTCTGACCAAATTATACTTATGAGATTAATATTTACATAAATTAAACCATACCAACATGATAAGCAATCCAAATTGTTGAGACTTGTGTTTTTGAAAAGAGTTTTACACAACGTTTGACCGTCCAATATGACCGATGATATCACGAACTATATAACATACGATAATTATACGTTTGTGTATATATATGTATTTATATATATTTAACATGATCTAAGGATGGTTTAACATCTCATTGTGTACTAATGACAATGAGTTATAAGTATATTTTGAAACTACTAACTTAAGTTTTCAAAACGATAACTATACGTAACATTCTTTGATATATATACTTATAATCTATAATGCTTATACATGTATCGTATATATAATGTATTTAATCACTTTTTAAGGACTTAAATACATAAAACAATATAAGTATATTCACAAAATATAGCTATATTTGAATTCTCATTCCGTTTCCTCAAGATTTCTATACGTATATCTAGGGTATATGTACCCGTATCATACCCAGCTTCTATACGTATTTACTATTGGTATATACACATCAAATCAACATCCTAATCAACATTATTACTGCCCTAGATATGAGGTAACTAGAATTTGTCAAGTAGTATGAATTATTAGTAAGAAAACAAAATTAGGAATCCTTTTCTTTCTTTATAAACTAAAAACGTTTTTATAAATGAACACCATTTCTTCACTCCATTTTCTCATACCTACACCCTCATTTCTCTCTCAAAATACTCCTAACTTCATACTTGATCATCTCCAAGCATTTTCCCCATCATTTAGCTTCAATTACATGCCTTAAACACCATAAGAAAACTCTTTCAAGAACATATTAAAATAACCACCCATTTGAAGAAGTTTACTTCCAACCTTTTGATCTAACTCCACCACTCTTTGATTCCAAGATTATTTCTTATCTTTTGTAGTAACTTTGTCCAAGTAACTTGAGGTAGTAACCTTGTTCATAATCTTATTCAATTCATATTCATATAGCTATCTTATTTTGTGGTATAAAATTTTAACAACAAGAACATAGTTTGAATGGTTTCAAACTTGTTCGCAAACTAAATAGATCCTTCTAACTTGACTTTTAAAACACTTCAAGACCTGTAATATATCATAATTATATGCTAACCTAACAAGATATAACTTGGTTTTACAAAGAACATCTTAAAAACTGAATCTACGTCGTCGGAGTGCAACCGGGGGCTGTTTTGGGTTGGATAATTAAAAACTATCTTGAACTTTGAATTGGAAGTTTATGTTCTGGAAAAATGATATTTCTTATGAATATGTTAACACATAAAAATTTCATGGTTTAACTCAAAGTGTAAGTATTTTTAGAAAAATAATCATTAAATGTTGTTTTTATGATGGAAAATGATCACTTTCATAAGTTTCACCAAAGTTTGACCCATAACCTATGATTTCGAATACAAACTAAGGTATTTTCAGTTCATATTCTTAAAATTTGACTCGATCCAAGGAAGTGGCAAGTTGAACCAACAAAAACGGAGTTGTAATGAAGAAACTACGACTAAAACAAGATTGGGTATCCGAAGCTAGTTTAGCTACGAAAATATTTGGAGAAAAAGTAAATTAATCATATCTTTTCTAATTAATATGATATTTTATATATAATTACTTATGATTTGATTTTATATATTTCAGGACCACCCGTAAACAACACGAGAAGATTAATCATAAGACCTCATGATTGTACGCAACACGTCATTTGACAACACGGTACTTTATGTACAAAACACGTCATTTGACAACATGGTACCATGGGTCGAGATTAATTCTGATCAATACGAATACGATGGGGTCTTTATTTATTTTATTTAAGCAACTAATTGTGGACCACTAACATCGGACTGCTAACTACGGACTAAGAAAATATTAAAAGTATTAAAAGTATATATATATGTAACAATTACTTAAAAAGAAAATATGTTGATATATTATATATATGGTTAGGTTCGTGATATCTATCGGAGACCAAGTCGAATTAAATACCTTCAAGGCAAAAGTGAGTTTCATTTGCTCCCTTTTTAATTGCTTTTGCAATATATATTTTTGGGCTGAGAATACATGCGCTGCTTTTATAAATGTTTACAAAATAGACACAAGTACTTAAAAATATATTCTACGTTGAGTTGTACCACTGGCATATTTCCCTGTAGCTTGGTAACTACTATTTACATGGGTATTGTAAACGCGAATCCTGTTGATAGATCTATCGGGCCTGACAACCCCAACCGGACTGGACGACCAGTATTCAACGGTTGCACAGTACTTCGTTTTGGTGACTACACTTGGTACAATGTAGTGAGATTTCATAATAAAGGGAATATGTGACGTTGATTAAATGTTAAGTATGGTTACCAAGTGCTCAACCACTTAGAATGCTTTAAATACACTTGCGAGTGTATTATGTTTATGATTATGAAATCTTGTGGTCTATTAACATATTGAAATGATTGTTATGATAAACCTATGAACTCACCAACCATTTGGTTGACACTTTAAAGCATGTTTATTCTCAGGTACGAATTAAGTCTTCCGCTGTGCATTTGCTCAATATAAGGACATTACTTGGAGCCGATCATCATAATGGGACCAAATGTTGATGACTTCGTCCAGGTGGATTAGGACGGGTCCTTTCAGTTGGTATCAGAGCGGTGGTCATAGCGAACCAGGTCTTGCATTAATGTGTCTAACTAGTAGTTGTTAGGATGCATTAATGAGTCTGGACTTCGACCGTGTCTACATGTCAAAAGTTTTGCTTATCATTTCTAGTCGTAAATCATCTGCTTATCATCCTTAGGAAATTACCTGCTTATCATTCATAAGTCTAGACACGTTTTACTACATTTACTGCATTGATAGTGTATAGACGAATTCTTATCTTAGCATATCTGTTATTGCGAACTTTGACTGATATCTTTTCAAAGATTTTTCGTAATTTACGGGATTTTGGTATTATATATACATATGTAAATTATGTATTGAAGAGTACCAAATCTAACTCCTATAATCTATTCCATACCAAAAATTCATTTTCCCCATTATACAAGATGGATTCTGCATCTAGTTCGAATTCTTCAGATTTCGACAGTTATGCCGATATGGATTTCCATTCGGGCTCCGAAAGCAGCGTCACTGGAATGGATCAACCAATTTCCCATCATCTATTCTGGATGAATTGGGGATGGGTTCGTAATATACTAAATCACTGGAGACAAGAAGAAGGTGATCCATTCCATCCACCAAATTGCCCTCTTTGTGACAACCCGGAAATTTCCAATCAAATTTAAACTTTATCTTTATATTATTCCGACACGATAAGCAAAGTTTGTTAAGTTAAATCTCAAGAATTTTAAACTGTGTTCATACATTCATTATAACCTCGACCAAATTTCGACGATTCATGAACCGTTATATATAAATAGATATGTATATATATGTATATATATATATATTATAACTTGAGAATATTAATAAAGTATTAAACGTATATTACTTTACACGAACGTATTTATTTCAATATGTTTATCGATGGAATTAGAAGATAATATCAAATGATTGATTTATCAGATACATTGTGATATGATTACGGGTCTATGTTATGAGGTCCACTGTGATTTAAGAAATCTATTCTTTTTGACAACATTCAGAAAATGGTAAAGTGATTTATAAGTAAGAACGTGGAGTGTAAATAAGTTAGATGTTGGATATCAACAAGTTAAGTAACTCGACATTTTTCATACGTTTATTTAACCTTTGGACTTTATCCCATGCTTCACCAACAGACCGTAATTTAAAAACTTGAAACCTATTATGAATATATATGATTCTACTTTTCTAAAACATTTTATGATATAACGATTTCCATTATTTTAACCTTTTAACAAAATGATTCTTAAATATATTTAGTTTTGGAAAACAAAATTATCATATTTATTTGATTTATTTTCAAACGTACAAAAACGTTTTTAGTTTAAAAAGAACTTTATTATTAAAACGTATATAACTTTTATAAATATCTAGAACCACTTTTGACACCTCATTACTTAACCAGTATGATAAAGATAACGATATTTATATTTTATTTTATTAAATATAAATAATGATTTAAATTAATTTATATATATTTATACGCGTATTATACGTACATAGTTTTATACTTTTACTATACTTTAACTTTACCTTTACTTTACTTTTACTTTACTTTAACTTTAATAATTTACTTTAATAATTCATACTTTAATAATTCACTTTAATAATTCATACTTTAATAATTCACTTTAATAATTCATACTTTAATAATTCAAAAATCTATTATAAATAGAATTCAATAGGTTTCATTATTTCATAGAAACTTGAAATATATTTCTCTAAACTCTCTCAATCGACTTACATATATATATATATTTACTCAGTATTATTTCAAGATATTATTAGTATACATAAAATACTACGACGAGGTCATGAGCGTATTATTTCAAAATGGATTTTTCGAGCGGGATAGAGCTAAGGAAAACATGGGTTATAGCTATGGAGGTGATGGGTATGGTTTATGGGTATGCTCGTGGGGTCAATATAGTGTTTATCATTTCCGTTGCGTCTACGTACCTTTCCTGCAATACTGAATCTCAATATTGATACGTGAGTACTAATAATTTAACTTTTACATACTAATAGTGTATCCCTGACTAGTGCTCGAGTATTTAGGATTATGCATGCTTGTACTTTTGATATTGCCCTTAGACAGGTTAGGTTGAATCTTGAATTAATTACACTTGCGGTTGAGATAAGGTATAAGATATGCATGTCCTTGGAAAGCTAGCGAAAAATTAAGAACTTTTCCTTTAGATATCGAATGGTTTCGATGAACGGATTAGAAGTTATAATCAATTGAATTTTCGATATTTTTATTAAAAATGATTATTATTATCGTCGTTTTTATCGTCGTTCTAGTTTTATCTTATTATTATCATTATTATTATCTTTATCAATAAAAGGGATTTATCATTAAATTGTTATTTTTTTATTTATTACTATCATTATTATCGTTAAAGTTATAATTAGTATTATTATTATTATCCAATTATTATTATTATTATTATTATTAGTATTATTATTATTATTATTATTAGTATTATTATTATTGTTATTATTATTATTATTATTATTATTATTATTATTATTATTATCATTATTAATATATATATCATTATTTAAAAATGGTTATTGTTATTGTTATTATTATTATTACTATATTATCATTAGGATAATTATTAGTATTATCGTTAGTAATGCTATAGTAACTATCATTATTAATATTAGTGTAATTAAAACAAATATTTGTAACACCTAATTATTTTGATTACTATTATTATCATTATTATGAACACGATATAAATGACGATTAAAAGCTATTAAACGAAACGATTAGGAATAAATGAGTAAGAGTATCATGATGAAATTAAAATATTATAAGATATTGATTTAGATAAAATTATCGTTCTTATTATTTTTTATCATTACTATTATTATTAAAAGTATCGTTAGTATTAAAACTATCATTTTAAAAAAAATTATCATTTTAATAGAAATATCATTGTTACTATAAAATATCATTATTGTTATTATTTTAAATAGAATTATTATTTTTAAAGATAATATTAAAAATTATCGTAAATATTAAAGTTATCATAATTAGAATTATCGTTTTATCATAATGTCATCTTAGTAATTATAAATATTGATATTTTTATAATAAGAATTATTATTACAAAATAATACAACTTTTACTTACTATCATTATAGATATTATTTTATCAAATAAATATGTGATACAAACATGTTTTACTACGTGTAATAACTTACTTTAATAATATCTATCATATTATCTTTATGATATTAAATGAACCCTATAAATTTTATTACTTAATATATATAAAAGTATATTTTATTATATAAATTTAATATAAAATTTTATTTATTAATAAATAAATTATATTATTTACTCTAATAAATTTTTTAAAAATATTTAAAAATATAAAACGACGATATTTAAACTATATATTAATCATGTATAGATTTTTGGAAATTATTTTGAGACAAATTTACTTTTGTTGACTTTTGCATATTAGTCTCGAGCATTAGGATTGTGGTACACTATGACTTGACCTAATTTGTTTGACAAATATTGACCAACACATAAATATATATAATTAATTTGGGTTCGTGAATCCGAGGCCAACCTTGCACTTGTTCAATGACGTTATATGTATTTTTACTACGAAATACAGTTTGGTGAGTTTCATTTGCCTTTTTACCCTTTATATTTTTGGGCTGAGAATACATGCGCAATTTTTATAAATGATTTACAAAATAGACACAAGTACGTGAAACTACATTCTATGGTTGAATTATCGAAATCGAATATGCCCCTTTTTATTAAGTCTGGTAATCTAAGAATTAGGGAACAGATACCCTAATTGACGCGAATCCTAAAGATAGATCTATTGGGCCTAACAAACCCCATCCAAAGTACCGGATGCTTTAGTACTTCGAAATTTATATCATGTCCGAAGGAGGATCCCGGAATGATGGGGATATTCTTATATGTATCTAGTTAATGTCGGTTACCAGGTGTTCACCATATGAATGATTATTTTTGTCTCTATGCATGGGACGTATATTTATGAGAACTGGAAATGAAATTCTTGTGGTCTATTAAAATGATGGAAATAAATGATTATGATAAACTAATGAACTCACCAACCTTTTGGTTGACACTTTAAAGCATGTTTATTCTCAGGTGTTAAAGAAATCTTCCGCTGTGCATTTGCTCATTTTAAAGATATTACTTGGAGTCTTTCATAGCATATTTCGAAGAACGTTGCATTCGAGTCATTGAGTTCATCAAAGATTATTATTAAATCAATTTATAGTTGGATAGTGGATATTATGAAATGGTATGCATGCCTGTCAATTTTCGATGTAAAGAAAGTTTGTCTTTTAAAAACGAATGCAATGTTTGTAAAATGTATCATATAGAGGTCAACTACCTCGCAATGTAATCAACTATTGTGAATCGTTTATAATGTATATGAACGGGTCCTTTCAGTTGGTATCAGAGCGGTGGTCTTAGTGAACCAGGTCTGCATTAGTGTGTCTAACTGATAAGTTGTTAGGATGCATTAGTGAGTCTGGACTTCGACCGTGTCTACATGTCAAAAGTTTTGCTTATCATTTCTAGTCGGAAATCATCTGCTTATCATCCTTAGGAAATTACTTGCTTATCATTATTAGTCTAAACATGTCTTGCTACATTAATTGCATGAGTAGTGTATAGACAAAATTTATATCTTAGCGTATCTGCTAAATCATATCTTATCGTATCTGTTACTTTAAACTTTGTCTGACATATTTCGTAAATTCCTCCGTAATCTATGAAATCTTTTGCTCTATATATATATAGATATTCTATGTAATTAGAATACCATTCGATAGCCGGAAAATCATTTCATATCGAAAAATCCTTTATTCAATCGTACTAAATGGAATTCGTCATTAGTTCAAGTTCCTCAGATTATGAAATGGAATCCCACTCAAGCTCCGAAAGCAGTGTGACCGGAATGGATCAACCAATCAGTCAACACCTATTCTGGATGAATTGGGGATGGGTTCGTAGTCTCCTCAATCATTGGAGACAAGAAGAAGGCGATCATTTCCATCCACCACATTGCCCTCTTGACGAAGAACCTGAAGCACTTACCGGCGAACCTGTCCGAAACACCATTTTCTCTCTCATTTCCAGAGTATCTCGTCACGATTATATACTCCATCAAATTCTAGATTTTATTTATCCACTCGTCCAAACCGACAATCACCCCGGTGTAATAGAAGAAGTCAACGAGCTTCACGCTCGGGTAGTGGCTTTGGAGAATATGGTGCAGAAATTACAAACACCAGTAGCAGCACCAGCAGCATAACCAGTACCACCATCATCAACGCCAACAGTACCATTACCACCTCCAACCACAACCGCGTCGTAAACCTCAACTTCACAATCTGTCCCACGAGCATCAACGTCATACGCACCATATATATCAAGGAATACCAGCAACAATAACCGACGATGTATTAATTCATAACTTCATTGGAGAAACATTCCACGGAGATTATGTAATCTCTAAAGTCTTAGAGATTATCTAATCTAGCCCTAACCATAAATCAGTTAAGCGAACCAAAATGATAGAAGGAAGAGTAGAAACCCTGACAAAAATGGTGTGTGATTAACAAGCTAAACTTGTTTTACCAACAGCATCAACAGTACCGTCAGCGTCACCAGCATCGTCAGTACAGTCAACATCAGAATCAACAACACCTATAACATCACAAACTCCGTCAGTTCAAGAATCACTGTGGACATCATTACGAATCAATAACGCGTATATTGTATCAAGGAGTTATGAAGAGTTAACTCATTCCCTCTGAAGAAATTATATGTATATTTTATATATACATATTTTGAAATAAAAATAAATCTTTCCGTGCTAAGCTATTGTGTGTGAATCTTAACTACTCGGTTAATTTATCTTACAAATATGCAATAATGTACGTCCTTTACCCGCAACTTAACCATCGTTAACTACAATCTCTGTCTCAATTCAACAAATTCCAATTCATAATAAATCAAGTATATATTTGATTTTACACTTTCATCATCGATGTAACCGAAACTTCTCAGATACCATCACTCGTACTTTGCGAAGTTCACAAGAATTTAACAAAAATCAACATCACGCCTCAACAAATAACGAAGTATTGATTCGTAATTTCAATATTATTGAAGAAATACTTATGTAATCTCTAAAGCCTTCAAGGGATTATTCAATTCTAGTTTCAACCGTAAATCGAATGAGTTTAATTTAGTATTAACTCATTAAAATTTATGTTATATCTGAGGAGAATATATACATATATATTTTCACAAAGACTGTAATAAAATTCTTATGTACAAAATATTAATTGTGAAATTTTTTAACGGGTAGGTAATACCCGAGAGATATATATATTCACAATTAATATATTACATTCTTCGAATCTGATCAAGCAAATTATCAACTATACTTCCTACTTTCACAATAATATACATTCTTTCATAGAGATCAAAACAACCATACTCATTCAAACCCAATTACAAATTTTGATTTTGAAACCTCAGAATTCAATTCGAGATATAACCGGTATCATCACTTTTAGATTCCTACATCTTTCAAAGCTATACTTTGACTTTAAAACTGTGTTAGAACATCAAATGTATATTAATGATTACAATCTGTGTTCAAACCCTTCGAAAATATCTGAAGACACTTCAAATAATGAGCAATCGAGATGATGATCCAACCACATATTACCCACAGTTAGGTACTTAAAAAGCACTCGAAACCAAAGTCATAATTCCACACATATCTGTGTCAGATTCTTTGGCATTTATTAGCAAAAATAACTTTGCAATTCCTTTTCAAAGTAGCCAGTTTTGTCACAGCTCCAGCAAGTCAACTTCGACTTTTCAGTCAGACTAACCTTATTATAACCTTGAGATATACACCATCGTTACCAGACAACCTTTTACATCCCACCACATTATTTGCAGATGTACCAACAACTTCATTACCCTTTGACTTTAACCTCTTCAAAAAGTCATTATAGTTATTCATTGAAACCCCACCATTTACTCATTCGCATCTTGTAACAAGAATTGCCATACGAATCATCGAGAATTAGCAATCATTAATTTGAAATCTCGCAGCATGTCTACGCCAACAGTTATATGTGTACGTACAATGTCTATCTCCTGGACTTACATACTTTGAATGTGAAGTTTCTGAAAAACACCTTGAACTGCGAACTAGTTCTTGAAATGCTGACGAAGCAGCAACAACTGTAAACGATCTTAACAATAAAAAGTTTGATGATAAAGAATAGTGTATTGGCAAAGCTCAGAAAAAGAGAAGTTTTGGAACTGGAAAACGGATTGAGCAAAGTATGAAAGAGGCTGTGGACAAATCACAAGGGCGAAACATGCCTTCAAAGAATCTAAATGATTCAGTACCTGCTGAAGTCATTAAAGGAATACCTTGCTCTTGACTCTAAACCCCTGCGGACAATATTCTTCATCATCCTCTGATATTAGAAATTCTAAGATATCATCAAATCTTTCATTATAAATATCCTCCATATTTCTGAAGATATTTTCTTAATTATTCTTATCCGAAATCATTTACCTCTTCGCGCTATCTATATAACATCATAAAAGAAACTATTTTAGTTTCTAAATTCTGAAACATTCGAGTTTAAAATAGGAATATTTTTTTTTTGAAGTAGTGTTGGGAGCTGAAGCATGAGTTAGTATAATATAATGACACTTGATCAACGTGATTATATTATAGTAATTCATGCTGAGTTTCTAAATGGAACGTGATGATTCACAGATCATAACGTCATCATGTGCCATGTTACACGACTCCTATATTCTATTTAATCTCTAAAATATCAAGAAAATATTTCTTGATGATTCGGTCTTTTCTAGGGTATTCTGGTAATTTAACAAATCAAGATCGTGCCATTACAATTTCCTTCTTAGAACATTAACTATGTTCATTCAGAAATTCATATCTACGAATTCTGGACCATTACTTACGGTACTTAATCTCAAGAAGAGGAAACGAAAGAATGAAGCTCCGAAATAGAAATAGGAGTATAAATCGCAGCAAATAGAAGGGAGCATTAACTGTGGATGACAATAATTATAGAAGACAGAAGCAGGGACTTCGAAATATAAAGGAGGATATAAAGCCCAACGACGACCCAGAAATTATAAACCATAAATATCGATGCATATAGTAATATAAAGACACGGGAGAACTAAAAACACTATAAAACTAAGAGTATAGTAAAAGTAAATAGATTCTTCCGGTGGCAGATGAAAGAAAAGAATGACAGATATGAAAGTTAGGAGTATATCAAGAATCAGAACTGGATGGAGCATATTAGTGAATAAAAGGTGTGAGTTGTGAAAATAAGGAAACGAAGGGGGTGGATATATAGTAAAATATCCGACAGAGCAATCAAAACATATTATCGCATTTAATCAAAGCTGATCTTAACTTGCTTAATTTCCGAAGAACCAAATCTTATTACGAAGATTTTCTCTAGATTCCTTGAATTTCGGAAATCAACCGTGACTATGTCATTGGTTAAAAAGAACGTGCATTTACTCATTTCATTCTTTTGTGATAACTTCACTCGTACCCTTCACAAAAATCAAATTGCTTTATCTATATTACTTGATGATAATAAAACTCTAATTTTCAACTCGTATACGTCATGAAAACATACTTATTGTTAGCCATGACCATTCCATTCAAATTTTGGGACGAAATTTCTTTAACGGGTAGGTACTGTGACAACCCGGAAATTTCCAATCAAATTTAAACTTTATCTTTATATTATTCCGACACGATAAGCAAAGTTTGTTAAGTTAAATCTCAAGAATTTTAAACTGTGTTCATACATTCATTATAACCTCGACCAAATTCCGATGATTCATGAACCGTTATATATAAATAGATATGTATATATATGTATATATATATATATTATAACTTGAGAATATTAATAAAGTATTAAACGTATATTACTTTACACGAACGTATTTATTTCAATATGTTTATCGATGGAATTAGAAGATAATATCAAATGATTGATTTATCAGATACATTGTGATATGATTACGGGTCTATGTTATGAGGTCCACTGTGATTTAAGAAATCTATTCTTTTTGACAACATTCGAAAAATGGTAAAGTGATTTATAAGTAAGAACGTGGAGTGTAAATAACTTAGATGTTGGATATCGACAAGTTAAGTAACTCGACATTTTTAATACGTTTATTTAACCTTTGGACTTTATCCCATGCTTCACCAACAGACCGTAATTTAAAAACTTGAAACCTATTATGAATATATATGATTCTACTTTTCTAAAACGTTTTATGATATAACGATTTCCATTATTTTAACCTTTTAACAAAATGATTCTTAAATATATTTAGTTTTGGAAAACAAAATTATCATATTTATTTGATTTATTTTCAAACGTACAAAAACGTTTTTAGTTTAAAAAGAACTTTATTATTAAAACGTATATAACTTTTATAAATATCTAGAACCACTTTTGACAACTCATTACTTAACCAGTATGATAAAGATAACGATATTTATATTTTATTTTATTAAATATAAATAACGATTTAAATTAATTTATATATATTTATACGCGTATTATACGTACATAGTTTTATACTTTTACTATACTTTAACTTTACCTTTACTTTACTTTTACTTTACTTTAACTTTAATAATTTACTTTAATAATTCATACTTTAATAATTCACTTTAATAATTCATACTTTAATAATTCACTTTAATAATTCATACTTTAATAATTTACTTTAATAATTCATACTTTAATAATTCACTTTAATAATTCATACTTTAATAATTCACTTTAATAATTCAAAAATCTATTATAAATAGAATTCAATAGGTTTCATTATTTCATAGAAACTTGAAATATATTTCTCTAAACTCTCTCAATCGACTTACATATATATATATATATATATATATATATATATATATATATATATTTACTCAGTATTATTTCAAGATATTATTAGTATACATAAAATACTACGACGAGGTCATGAGCGTATTATTTCAAAATGGATTTTTTGAGCGGGATAGAGCTAAGGAAAACATGGGTTATAGCTATGGAGGTGATGGGTATGGTTCATGGGTATGCTCGTGAGGTCAATATAGTGTTTATCATTTCCGTTGCGTCTACGTACCTTTCCTGCAATATTGAATCTCAATATTGATACGTGAGTACTCATAATTTAACTTTTACATACTAATAGTGTATCCCTGACTAGTGCTCGAGTATTTAGGATTATGCATGCTTGTACTTTTGATATTGTCCTTAGACATGTTAGGTTGAATCTTGAATTAGTTACACTTGCGGTTGAGATAAGGTATAAGATATGCATGTCCTTGGAAAGCTAGCGAAAAATTAAGAACTTTTCCTTTAGATATCGAATGGTTTCGATGAACGGATTAGAAGTTATAATCAATTGAATTTTCGATATTTTTATTAAAAATGATTATTATTATCGTCGTTTTTATCGTCGTTCTAGTTTTATCTTATTATTATCATTATTATTATCTTTATCAATAAAAGGGATTTATCATTAAATTGTTATTTTTTTTTTATTTATTACTATCGTTATTATCGTTAAAGTTATAATTAGTATTATTATTATTATCCAATTATTATTATTATTATTATTATTAGTATTATTATTATTATTATTATTATTATTATTATTATTATTATTATTATTATTATTATTATCATTATTAATATATATATCATTATTTAAAAATGGTTATTGTTATTGTTATTAATATTATTATTACTATATTATCATTAGGATAATTATTAGTATTATCGTTAGTAATGTTATAGTAACTATCATTATTAATATTAGTGAAATTAAAACAAATATTTGTAACACCTAATTATTTTGATTACTATTATTATCATTATTATGAACACGATATAAAAGACGATTAAAAGCTATTAAATGAAACGATTAGGAATAAATGAGTAAGAGTATCATGATGAAATTAAAATATTATAAGATATTGATTTAGATAAAATTATCGTTCTTATTATTTTTTATCATTACTATTATTATTAAAAGTATCGTTAGTATTAAAACTATCATTTTAACAAAAATTATCATTTTAATAGAAATATCATTGTTACTATAAAATATCATTATTGTTATTATTTTAAATAGAATTATTATTTTTAAAGATAATATTAAAAATTATCGTAAATATTAAAGTTATCATAATTAGAATTATCGTTTTATCATAATGTCATCTTAGTAATTATAAATATTGATATTTTTATAATAAGAATTATTATTACAAAATAATACAACTTTTACTTACTATCATTATAGATATTATTTTATCAAATAAATATGTGATACAAACATATTTTACTACGTGTAATAACTTACTTTAATAATATCTATTATATTATCTTTATGATATTAAATGAACCCTATAAATTTTATTACTTAATATATATAAAAGTATATTTTATTATATAAATTTAATATAAAATTTTATTTATTAATAAATAAATTATATTATTTACTCTAATAAATTTTTTAAAAATATTTAAAAATATAAAACGACGATATTTAAACTATATATTAATCATGTATAGATTTTTGGAAATTATTTTGAGACAAATTTACTTTTGTTGACGTTTGCATATTAGTCTCGAGCATTAGGATTGTGGTACACTATGACTTGACCTAATTTGTTAGACAAATATTGACCAACACATAAATATATATAATTAATTTGGGTTCATGAATCCGAGGCCAACCTTGCACTTGTTCAATGACGTTATATGTATTTTTACTACGAAATACAGTATGGTGAGTTTCATTTGCCTTTTTACCCTTTATATTTTTGGGCTGAGAATACATGCACAATTTTTATAAATGATTTACAAAATAGACACAAGTACGTGAAACTACATTCTATGGTTGAATTATCGAAATCGAATATGCCCATTTTTATTAAGTCTGGTAATCTAAGAATTAGGGAACAGACACCCTAATTGACGCGAATCCTAAAGATAGATCTATTGGGCCTAACAAGCCCCATCCAAAGTACCGGATGCTTTAGTACTTCGAAATTTATATCTTGTCCGAAGGAGGATCCCGGAATGATGGGGATATTCTTATATTTATCTAGTTAATGTCGGTTACCAGGTGTTCACCATATGAATGATTATTTTTGTCTCTATGCATGGGACGTATATTTATGAGAACTGGAAATGAAATTCTTGTGGTCTATTAAAATGATTAAAAATAAATGATTATTATAAACTAATGAAATCACCAACCTTTTGGTTGACACTTTAAAGCATGTTTATTCTCAGGAGTTAAAGAAATCTTCCGCTGTGCATTTGCTCATTTTAAAGATATTACTTGGAGTCTTTCATAGCATATTTCGAAGAACGTTGCATTCGAGTCATTGAGTTCATCAAAGATTATTATTAAATCAATTTATAGTTGGATAGTGGATATTATGAAATGGTATGCATGCCTGTCAATTTTCGATGTAAAGAAAGTTTGTCTTTTAAAAACGAATGCAATGTTTGTAAAATGTATCATATAGAGGTCAAATACCTCGCAATGTAATCAACTATTGTGAATCGTTTATAATGTATATGAACGGGTCCTTTCACTCTTGGTGATGAACCTGAAGCACTTACCGGTGAACCTATTCGAAACACCATTTTCTCTCTCATTTCTAGAGTATCTCGTCACGATTATATACTATCCCATATTATAAATCTTGTTCATTCGCTCGCTCCAACCGCCAATCATCCCGGTGTACTAGCAGAAGTTAACGAACTTCGCGCTCGCGTGACGGCTTTGGAGAACATGGTGCGAAGGTTGCAAACACCAGCAGTAGCACCAGCAGCATAATCAGCACCACCATCAATAACATCAACAATACCATCATCACCACTAACAAAAAACATCCGCATCACACGTCTCGACATCATAATCTGTCCCACAAACATCAACATCATACACACCATAGATACCAAGGAGTACCGACAATAATGAACGATGAAGTATTGATCCATAACTTCATTGATATTTTGCGAAGAATATGTGGTTTCAAAAAGTTTTAGAGATTTCTTATTCTAGCTCAAACCGAAAAGCAAATGAGATTAATATCATATTAACTCATTAAATTCATGATTTCATCTGAAGAAAATATATATGTATATATGTTTTCATAAAGATTGTAATTAAAAGTTCTTTTGTACAAAACATTAATGGTGAAATTTTTTTTAACGGATAGGTAATAACCGATGAATAATTAGATTTCATCTTAATAAGTTACATTGTACATTCGTTGAAGCTGATTCAACAGTCATTTACTATCCTACTTACAACCACCGATATACGTATCCGTTCACCGCAGAATAACCATTTTCATTCAATTTCATATTTGGATTTTGACTTCCCAGAATCCAACAAGTGGCATATGAAGAAAACATATGACAAAATAAAATCTGTTAGAAACAAACAAATTAACTATGAAAATTTTTGTTAAGAATCCACGCTAACTGTTCCAGCTAACTGTTCCTAGCTAACTGATTACATTTTATTTATCGCAGTTTATTTATCGCAATTTAATTATCGCACTTTTATTTATCGTCATTTAATTTCTGTAATTATTTTACGCACTTTAAATATCGGGACACGTATACAATGTTTTGACATATCATATCGACGCATCTATATATATTATTTGGAATCACCATAGACACTCTATATGCAGTAATGATCGAGTTCTCTATACAGGGTTGAGGTTGATTCTACAATAATATATATAGTTTGAGTTGTGATCGAGTCTGAGAGGTATACGGGTCACGACACGTATTAATTAATTCGTATATTATATATTAAACTATATATGAATTATTGGACTGTTACTGTGGACTATCGACTGTGGACTAATGACATTGGACAATTAAAATGAATTAAAATATTGATTATAACATATGAAACTAAACATTTCTTCAAGATTTCCACTTGATTTCATCTTAAACCTCATTGTGTCTAGACGATTACAATCAGCGTTCAAATCTTTCATGATTCTTAAAAACACCTCAATCGAGAGGATAAACCAACCGCACTTCATCTATAGAAGAAAAGATTGATGCATATAGTTATTCACCTGAAAAACCCTCGGAAACTGAGTAAACGTTTGACACATATCTGTTCTAGTTCCTTTGACATTGTTATTACCGAAGATCGTTTTGCAATCCCTTTCCAAAGTAGCTAATTTTGTCACAGCTCCAGCAAGTCAACTCTGACTTTTCATCCGAAACAACTTTATTATAACCGCGATATATATGCGTACTCTTTATTGTTACTGGGGAACCTTTTATATTCCACAACATTACCATCAGCGATTAATCATTCTAAAAACACAATTCTCCTGAAACTACCTCGGTTTGATAACCGATGACCCAGATCAGTTAACTTTGAAAATGCTGACGAAGCAGCATGTTGTAGATGATCTTAATGGCCAAAAGTTTGATGATAAAGAAAGGAGTGTTAGGAACGCTCGATAGAAAATTTAGTACCGAAAAGCGGATTATGTGAAACTATGAAGAAAGCCGTGTACAAATCACAAAGAATAAGTTTGCCTTCAAAGAATCCAAATGATTCTGTGCCTGCTGAAATCGTTAGCAAACATCTTATTTCTCATTCTAAACCTTCACAGACAAATCTTCTTCATCATCCATTGATATTAGAAATTCTAAGATATTCTCGTATGTTCTATTATAAATATCCTCCATATTTCTGGCGATATTTTCACAACTATTCTTATCTGAGATCATTTATCTCTCTGTAATATCTGCAACATAAAAGAAACTGTGTTAGTTTCTAAATTCTGAAACCTTCGAGTTTAAAATATGAATGTTTTGAAGTAGTGTTGGGAACTGAAGCATGGATTAGTATAATATAATGACACTTGATCAACGTCATTATATTACAGTAAGTCATGCTGAGTTTCTAATGAAGCATGATGATTCACAGTACCGTCATCATGTGCCATTTACACGACTCTTACATTCTATCTAATCTCTAAACATATCAAGAGAATACTTTTCTGGATGACTCGGTCTTCTCCAGGGTATTCTGGTAATTTAACAAATCAAAATCGTTCTATTACCATTTTCTTCTTAGAGCATTAGCTATGTTCATTCTGAATTTCATATCTACGAATTCCGGACCATTACTCGCTTGACTCGAAGTCGGGAAGAGAAAACGAAAGCATGAAGCTTCGAAAAATAATGAAGAATATAAACTCCGATAATAACCCCGAAATTACAAACTGTGTATATCGATGCAGATAGCAATATAGAGACACGGGAGAATTAGAAACACTATAAACACAAGAGTATAGTAGAAGTAAATAGATTCTTCTGGTGGTAGATGAAAAAGAAGAATGACAGATATAAAAGTTAGGAGTATATCAAGAATCAGGACTGGATGGAGCATATTGATGAATGCTTTAAAGTAAGAATTAAGGGAGAAAGAATAAAAGGTGTGAGTCATGGAAAATAAGGAAACGAAGGGGTAAATTTATAGTGAAATATCCGACAGAGTAATTAAAACAGATTATTAGATATAATCAAAGAAGATCCTGATTTCCTTAATCACCAAAGAACCAAATCTTATTACGTAAGATTCTCTTTAAATCCCTTAAATCCCAGAAATCAATCATAACTACGTCATCGGTTAAGACGAATATATTTTACTCATCTCACTCTTTTACGATAGTCTCATTTATATTCTTCGCATAATCGAATCGTTTTATCTACATTACTCAATGATGATAAAACTCCATTATCACCTTATATTTGTCATGAAAACCTTCTTATTGTTATCCATAACAACCTCTATCAAATTTCGGGGACGAAATTTCTTTAACGGGTAGGTACTGTAATGACCCATAATTTTCCGACCAAATTATACTTATGAGATTAATATTTACATAAATTAAATCATACCAACATGATAAGCAATCAAAATTGTTGAGACTTGTGTTTTTGAAAAGAGTTTTACACAACGTTTGACCGTCCAATATGACCGATGATATCACGAACTATATAACATACGATAATTATACCTTTGTGTACATATATGTATTTATATATATTTAACATGATCTAAGGATGGTTTAACATCTCATTGTGTACTAATGACAATGAGTTATAAGTATATTTTGAAACTACTAACTTAAGTTTTCAAAACGATAACTATACGTAACATTCTTTGATATATATACTTATAATCTATAATGCTTATACATGTATCGTATATATAATGTATTTAATCACTTTTTAAGGACTTAAATACATATAACAATATAAGTATATTCACAAAAGATAGCTATATTTGAATTCTCGTTCCGTTTCCTCAAGATTTCTATACGTATATCTAGGGTATATGTACCCGTATCATACCCAGCTTCTATACGTATTTACTATTGGTATATACACATCAAATCAACATCCTAATCAACATTATTACTTCCCTAGATATGAGGTAACTAGAATTTGTCAAGTAGTATGAATTATTAGTAAGAAAACAAAATTAGGAATCCTTTTCTTTCTTTATAAACTAAAAACGTTTTTATAAATGAACACCATTTCTTCACTCCATTTTCTCATACCTACACCATCATTTCTCTCTCAAAATACTCCTAACTTCATACTTGATCATCTCCAAGCATTTTCCCCATCATTTAGCTTCAATTACAAGCCTTAAACACCATAAGAAAACTCTTTCAAGAACATATCAAAATAACCACCCATTTGAAGAAGTTTACTTCCAACCTTTTGATCTAACTCCACCACTCTTTGATTCCAAGATTATTTCTTATCTTTTGCAGTAACTTTGTCCAAGTAACTTGAGGTAGTAACCTTGTTCATAATCTTATTCAATTCATATTCATATAGCTATCTTATTTTGTGGTATAAAATTTTAACAACAAGAACATAGTTTGAATGATTTCAAACTTATTCGCAAACTAAATAGATCCTTCTAACTTGACTTTTAAAACACTTCAAGACTTGTAATATATCATAATGATATGCTAACCTAACAAGATATAACTTGGTTTTACAAAGAACATCTTAAAAACTGAATCTACGTCGTCGGAGTGCAACCGGGGGCTGTTTTGGGTTGGATAATTAAAAACTATCTTGAAATTTGAATTGGAAGTTTATGTTCTGGAAAAATGATATTTCTTATGAATATGTTAACACATAAAAATTTCATGGTTTAACTCAAAGTGTAAGTATTTTTAGAAAAATGATCATTAAATGTTGTTTTTATGATGGAAAATGATCACTTTCATAAGTTTCACCAAAGTTTTACCCATAACCTATGATTTCGAATACAAACTAAGGTATTTTTAGTTCATATTCTTAAAATTTGACTCGATCCAAGGAAGTGGCAAGTTGAACCAACAAAAACGGAGTTGTAATGAAGAAACTACGACTAAAACAAGATTGGGTATCCGAAGCTAGTTTAGCTACGAAAATATTTGGAGAAAAAGTAAATTAATCATATCTTTTCTAATTAATATGATATTTTATATATAATTACTTATGATTTGATTTTATATATTTCAGGACCACCCGTAAACAACACGAGAAGATTAATCATAAGACCTCATGATTGTACGCAACACGTCATTTGACAACACGGTACTTTATGTACGCAACACGTCATTTGACAACATGGTACCATGGGTCGAGATTAATTTTGATCAATACGAATACGATGGGGTCTTTATTTATTTTATTTAAGCAACTAATTGTGGACCACTAACATTGGACTGCTAACTACGGACTAAGAAAATATTAAAAGTATTAAAAGTATATATATATGTAACGATTACTTAAAAAGAAAATATGTTGATATATTATATATATGGTTAGGTTCGTGATATCTATCGGAGACCAAGTTGAATTAAATACCTTCAAGGCAAAAGTGAGTTTCATTTGCTCTCTTTTTAATTGCTTTTGCAATATATATTTTTGGGCTGAGAATACATGCACTGCTTTTATAAATGTTTACAAAATAGACACAAGTACTTAAAAATATATTCTACGTTGAGTTGTACCACTGGCATATTTCCCTGTAGCTTGGTAACTACTATTTACATGGGTATTGTAAACGCAAATCCTGTTGATAGATCTATCGGGCCTGACAACCCCAACCGGACTGGACGACCAGTATTCAACGGTTGCACAGTACTTCGTTTTGGTGACTACACTTGGTACTGTGTAGTGAGATTTCATAATAAAGGGAAAATGCGACGTTGATTAAATGTTAAGTATGGTTACCAAGTTCTCAACCACTTAGAATGCTTTACATACACTTGCGAGTGTATTATGTTTATGATTATGAAATCTTGTGGTCTATTAACATATTGAAATGATTGTTATGATAAACCTATGAACTCACCAACCTTTTGGTTGACACTTTAAAGCATGTTTATTCTCAGGTACGAATTAAGTCTTCCGCTATGCATTTGCTCAATATAAGGACATTACTTGGAGCCGATCATCGTAATGGGACCAAATGTTGATGACTTCGTCCAGGTAGATTAGGACGGGTCCTTTCAGAAACAGAAGCAGTAAAACGATGGTGGTGGATGGTTGTGATGGAAGGAGGGTTTAAGGTGGTGCATGGTGATCGAATGGTGATCATGATGGAACCTATGATGGTTTCGGTGTTGGGCAACAATAGAAGCAAGATGACGAGTTGTGGTTGTTGATCATAGTTCCCGAAAGAGAAATCAAGAAAGAAGAAGTGAGAGAGATAAGTGGTTGTGTGTGTTTCTAAATCCTAAATCATGTAAATGTACAAATAGATAGTTACATAGAGATAAATTCTCAATCCAACCAGAAATTGGTTGATTTCCACAATCATTCTGGACCCAGCTTCAATAGATATTAATTCTTTACTTATCGACAATTAAACACGGGTAAATAATAAAAGCAACTTGATTGTGATGATTAATAGACTTGACTAATTCAAACAAAAAGAAAAAATAAAGATGATGTTGAAATGAAACAGATTTCGTTCGTATCTGTATTATTAGGTTTAGTATCATTAATTATAATTATAAATATAATAATTTTAAAAATAATAGAATTAATAATATTACTAATAATAGAAATTTCGAAATGATACTAATAATAATAAGAGGGAAAAAATGATAAAGGTAATAAAAATAATGATAATAATAAAATAAAAAAATGATTATTTTTAGTAATAATAATAACAATTGATCATATACATGGCATTGTATATGTATATTTTATTTGCTAAAAGCCAAAGGCAGAACTACGCGAAATATAAGGCAAAGCTATACAATATTCGCTGAAAATAAGTACAGCGGTTATGTTTTAACATTAATGCAAGACCGCGGTTTAATCCGCTGAGTTTCCGCGGATAGTTAATTAACTCGCAGACCGCGGATATTTCGATTCCTATAAATAGGGAGCTTGGCCTCTCATTTATGGGTTGTTGATTCTCTGCCATTTTGCTTAAGCCATTGTAATTTCCACTTGTGATCTTGCCCAAGGGATTTTTACATCGCGTAAAAGGTGAATTAAGCTAATTAACAATCAAGACAGGGTTGGGGTGGTTGATCACTTGATAGTTAAAGTGAAAGACGATCATCGGGGCCCAAAATAATGTCAAAACCCGTCCTAATCCATCCGGACGAAGTCCATATCAATTACAAACGATTCACAACAGTTGATTACATCGCGAGGTAATTGACCTCTATATGATAAATTTTACAAACATTGCATTCATTTTTAAAAGACAAACTTTCGTTACATCGACAGTTGACAGGCATGTAAAGCATTTCATAATATATCTAAATATAATTGACTTAATAATAATCTTGATGAACTCAACGACTCGAATGCAACATCTTTTGAAATATGTCATGAATGACTCCAAGTAATATCTCTAATATGAGCAAATGCACAGCGGAAGATTTCTTTCGTACCTGAGAATAAACATGCTTTAAAGTGTCAACCAAAAGGTTGGTGAGTTCATTAGTTTAACATAAATAATTATTTCATAATTTTAATAGACCACAAGATTTCATATTTCCATTTCTCATAAACATATGTCTCATGCATAGAGACAAAAATATCATTCATATGGATTGAACACCTCGTAACCGACATTCACAATATGCATATAAGAATGTCCCCATCATTCCGGGATCCTCCTTCGGACATGATATAAATTTCGAAGTACTAAAGCATCCGGTACTTTGGATGGGGCTTGTTGGGCCCAATAGATCTATCTTTAGAGTTCGCGTCAATTAGGGTGTCTGTTCCCTAATTCTCAGATTACCAGACTTAATAAAAAGGGGCATATTCAGTTTCGATCATTCAACCATAGAACGTAATTTCGATTACTTGTGTCTATTTCGTAAAAAAGTTATAAAAGTTGCGCATGTATTCTCAGCCCAAAAATATAAAGAGTAAAAAGGGCAAATGAAACTCACCTAATGTATTTTGTAGTAAAAATACATAGAACGACATTGAACAAGTATAGAGTTGGCCTCGGATTCACGAACCTATATCATTTGTATATTTATTAATATAATTATTATCGAACAAATATATTATTATTAGTGGTGTAATTTATTTATATAGTTCATTAACAAGTTTCATTATATTTATATTTTCATTTTATATATAGATTTATTAATATAGTTAGGTTACGTGTATTAAATATACATTTATATATAAAATCTTTATTTTTATACTTGTAACTTTAATAACGTCATTAAAACTATTATTTTTCATAATCATAACTATAATATTGATATAGATAATACTGATAACGATAATAATGATAGTTTTGGTGAAAACAATACTTTTAATAATGATGGTAATTTTTAATAGTTTAAATACAAATTTCAATAATCATACAGTATTATTAATATTAAAGTTTAATGGATAGGTCTATTAATAATAGTTTGTAATATTAATAATAATAATGATAATACTACTAATAATACTTATGTTACTGATAAATAATACTAAAAATTATAAAATGATACAAGTACTAATGAAAATGATAATACTTTGTATCATTTTCATAATAATAATATAAATTATCACAATCATAATGATAATAATACTTATTTTTAATAATACAGATAAATCTAAAGTCTTGGTAAAAATACTGTTATTGATATTGATACGGATAACAATGATAATAATAACACTATTAATGGTAATATAATAATAATAATAATCTTAGTCATAATAATAATAATAATAATAATAATAATAATAATAATAATAATAATAATAATAATAATAATAACAATAATAATAATAATACTAAATGTTAATACTTTGTAATGACAACAATATTAGTAATCATAACATTGATAATAATTCACTTTCTTAAATCCTAATAATAATAGTAAGTATTAATTTATACTACTAATAATTATAATACTAATAATAATAATAATAATAATAATAATAATAATAATAATAATAATAATAATAATAATAATAATAATAATAATAATAATAATAATAATAATAATAATAATGAAAAAGTTGGAAAACTACCTCAAAGGCCTTTTAAAAAAAATTATGCCATTCCCGGGACTCGAACCCGCGATCTCCTGCTCCCCGACAAACACCCATGACCATTCGGCTATTGCCAATTTTCTGGTTTAATACCGTATCTGTTTATATATAACCCATTTTATTTGGAATTCATCTTCTCCCCATATAAACTGAACCACGACCAGTGCAATAATCATAATAGAAATTTTACAAATTTGATTTGGGTTTAAAGTTGAAACAGAAACATCCAGAGTATTGGTATTATTGCTCGACAGAAAAGGGAAGAAATAAATTAAATAACAGAAAAAAAAAGTACACGAGGATCTCATGTGAACTCTAATGGTGATTTTAAAATCCATACATTTTTAGGCCGTGACTTCTTCATGAGATATGTCCTAAATTACTCTTATAAAGTTTCTAAGTCATCAATTTAATTTAAAACATAAAGACCAATTCGAATTTCGCAAGATCAGACAGTTTGACTTTATTATTCTCGAAACTTTGACTCAAGAATTGAAGCTCGATAATAAGAATTGGAATACAAGATTTTTCAGAAAGATTGCTTTGAAGATTTCTAACGAAACTGCATTTACACATTTTGGAATTTCTTTCAAAATCGAAGTTTAAAAAAAAATAAAAATAAAACAGAGGTAGCGAGCTGTGTAAAAAAAATAAATATTTATGTTTTGAATTGGTTAGATAAAAAAACAAAAGGGATTGTAATTGATAAGGATAATAGAAGACTTGAATGATTTCCTTTTACAATACAATTCAATTGCTTATTATAAGCCAAAATGGCTCGACATCAATCAGACAGGAGGAAAAAAAATAAACATTAAATAAATAAAAGTTGATGTAGATTGCAAATGGATTTTAACTTCATCTGTGGTGGAGTCCAGATCATAAAAATAATTGAGAGGCAAGAAACAAAAATTAAAACAGTAAGGAAATGATGCCAAACAGAATTTCGATTCTGCATATAATTTTTATTTAAAAATAATGTTAATATTAATAATTGGTAAATTTAAATATATTAATGATAATAATATTATCAATATTATTAGAAATACAAAAAAATACTGATAATTATAACAATAGAAATAATAATAATAATATTATTAATTAATATAATACTAATAATGATAATAGAAATAATATTATTGTTAGTGTAATTATTATTAGAAATTATAAATATTATGATTATTATGATTAGTTATTAATGTTATAATTATGATTATAATTACTAGTGTTATTAGTGTTATCATTATTATGATCCTTACTATTAGTGTTATTATTACTAATAATAATAATAATAATAATAATAACATTTATAGTATTAATTGTTAGTAACAATGTTAATTAATGATGATATCAATAAATTGTATTACTTTTATAATAATATTAATAATAATCTATCATAATAATAATAATTTTATATATGTTAATATTTAGTAATGTTAGTAATAATAAGTTGTTGGTTTCAATTTCTACATCTGTATATTATATATTATATTAATACTACTAATATTGATAATGATTCTAATAAGTAATAATAGCAATATTAATATAACAATTATAATTTAACTTGTAATTAGATTTAATATACTAACCTTACATTTCTTTAATTATGTATTATTTATTATATATAACAACCTTATTTGACTATTTATATATATACATATTACAATATACATATAATATTAATTATTTATATAAGTCATACATATTTATAGCTTAATTACTTTGTATAATACTTACATTCCTAATTCAAATAGTTATTTCATATTTTCATTAACTCAAATTAATATATACACCTATTTTTATATATATATACATTTCTATTTACGATAAAATGGTTCGTGAATCGTTGGGCATGGTCAAAGGTTTAAATATATACATGAACACAGTTTAAAGTTTTCGAGACTCAACATTACAGACTTTACTTATCGTGTCGGATTCATATAAAGACCAAGTTTAAATTTGGTCAAAAATTCCCGGGTCGTCACAGTACCTACCCGTTAAAGAAATTTCGTCCCGAAATTTGAGTAAGGTCGTCATGGTTAACCATAAAAATGTTTTCATGACGAGTATGAGTTGATAAATAGAGTTTTATCATTATTGATTAATATAGATAAAATAAACGATTATGTGAAGCGTACGAGTGAAGTTTTCACAAAAGATTGGAATAGAAAAAGTAAAGATTCGTCTTAACTTTTGACAGAGTCAGGGTTGAATTCTGGAATTCAAGGGATTTAAAGAAAATTTTCGAAATCTAAAAGATTTGATTCTTCGGCGAGTAAGAAAATTAAGATCTGTATAATTAAATACGGTGATCTGCCTCGATTTCTCCGTCTGATATTTCCCTTATAAATTTACCTTTTCCATTCCATTAGTTTCCACCACTTCTATGCTTTCTTTCTCAGTTCATATATCCAAAAGATTATAATAATGCTTAATCCGGTTCTGATCCTTGTCCTCATCCTTATTATCGCAGCAATTATTCTTCTTTTCCAACTTCCACAAGAGGAATCTGCTTACTTCTACTTTGCCCTTGGGGTTATAGTACTTATAATTCTCCCGTGTCTTTATGTTACGATAAACATTGATATACACGGTTTGTAATTTAGGTGTTGTTATCGGGCTTTACATCTTTCCTTATATTTCAATGTCCCTATATCTGTTTTCTATAATCATTGTCATCCACAGTTAATACTCCTTCCTCTTTGCTGCGATTTTTACTCTAATTTCCATTTCTTTTGGAGCTTTGTCCCTTCGTTTCTTATTTTTACGATTGGACACCTCTTGTAATGGTCTAAAATTCGTAAGTATGGAGTTTTGAATGAATATAATGTTCTAAACATGAAAGAACGTAATAACACGATTTGATTTGTCAAATTACCAGAATCACTGAGAATAGAACTATCAAGAATACATTTTCTTGATATGTTCAGAAGTTAATCAGTATGAAAGAGTTATGTAACATGTCACATGATGACATTATAATCTGTGAATCATCATATTCCATTTAGAAGCTCAGCATGACTTACTGTAATATAATCATGTTGATCAAGTGTCATTATATTATACTAACTCATGCATCAGTTCCCAACATTACTTCAATATCATTCATATTTTAAGTTCGAAAGTTTACAGAATATAGAAACTAACAGTTTCTATATGATGTAATACTGATAGCACGAAGAGATTAATAACTTCAGATAAGATTATTTATGAAAATATATTCAGAAATATCGAGGATATTTATAATGAAAGATACTATAATATCTCGGAATATCTAAGATCAGAGGATGATAGAAACTATTGTCCGCAAGGATTTAGAGTAAAGAGCAAGATATTCGCTAAAGACTTTAGCAGGTATTGAATCCTTTAGATTCTTTGAAGTCAAACTTATTCTTTGTGATTTGTCCACGGCTTTCTTCATAGTTTCGCATAATCTGCTTTTCGGTACTAAAATTTCTATTGAATGTTTCCAATATAATGATACACAGGAAGCACGAAGAGGTATATAATTTTGGACGAAAATATTTATGAAAATATCCTCAGAAATATCGAAGATATTTATGATGATATTTTGGAATATCTAAGTTCGATAGTTGATGGATAAAGATTTTTCCGTAAGATTTTAACATGACTTCGGAGCAAGATATTCTCTAAAGATTTCAACGGATCTAGATTTATCTGGGTTCTATGAATTTAGGGTATGTTACTTGTATTTCTCCTTGGTTTCCTTTATGGTTAACTCAATCCGTTTTCCAGTTCCAACTTTTCTGAGCTTTTCCAATATACTAATCTTTATCATCAAACTTTCGATGATTATGATCGTTTACGATTATCTACAGTTTCTGCTGCTTTATTCAGCTTTTTCAACATTCAGAGTATTGATTTGTGACTGAGTGCTTTTCAGAATTTCAGAGTGAGAGATCATAATTCTAAGAGATAGATGTCATATATATAACTGTTGATGTAGATATGCTGTGAGTTTTCAAAGTACTGATTGCTGATTCCCGGTAATTGTTATGGCAATTATTGTTACAGTGTGTAGATGAATACAAGATGGGGTTTCAATGAATAAATATAATGATTCTTCGGAGAAATTAAGTCGATGAGTAATGAAGTTGCTGATAAGTTTATGTTAATGTGGTGAAATATAAACAGTTCCCCGGTATCGATGACGAAAAGTGGGCTTATAATTCAAGTTATAATAAGTTTAATCCGAATGAAAATCAAGGTTGATTTGCTGGAGCTATGACAAAATTGGCTAATTGGGAAAGGAATTGTAAAGTTATTTTCGGTAGTAACAATGCCAAAGGAGCTAGCACAGATACGTGTTAAACGTTTACTCATGTTCTGAGTGTTTCCAGGTGCATAACTATATGCATCAATCTTTTCTTTCGTTGATGAAGTGCGGTTGGTTCATCCTCTCAATTGAGGTGTTTTCAAGAATCATGAAAGGTTTGATCGCAGATTGTAATCGTCAAGATACTAATGAAGTTTAGAAAGAAATCAAGTGGTAAACTTGAAGAATAGTTTAGTTTCATATGTTATAATCAATATTTTAATTCATTTTAATTGTCCAATGTTGATAGTCCATAGTTAACAGTCCAATAATTCATATATAGTTTTATATATACTATTCGAATTAATTAATATATATCGTGACTCGTATACTGGTCTCAGACTCGATCACAACTCAAACTATATATATATTTTAGAATCAACCTCAACCCTGTATAGCTAACTCCAACATTTGCATATAGAGTGCCTATGGTTGTTCCAAAATATGTATATTGATGGGTCGATATGATATGTCAAAACCTTGTATACGTGTCCCGATATTTAAAGTGCGTAAAATGAATAACATAAAATAAATGACGATAAATAAAGTGCGTAAGGTAAATAACAGAAATTAAATAACAATAATTAAAATTGCGAGAATTAAATTGCGATAAAATAAATTGCGATAATTAAATTGCGATAAATAAAATGTTATACGGAATTAACAGTTAGCTAGAAACAGTTAGCTAGGATTTTGTTAGCGTGGATTCTTAATAGAATTTCATATTGTTAATTAATCTGTTTCTAATCAATTTTTATTGTGTCCGTTATTTCTTCGTTATGCCACTTGATGGATTCTGATAGATCAAAATCCAAATATGTAATTGGATGAATATGGTTATTCTGTGGTGAACGAATTTGTATATCGATGGTTGTAAGTAGGATAGTATATGACTGTTGAAACAGATTCGAAGAACGTACAATGTAACTTATTAATGTGAAATTTAAATAGTCCTCGGGTATTACCTACCCTTTAAAATATTTTCATCATTAACAGTTTGTACAAGAGAATTTTTAATTACAATCTTTATGAAAACATATATACATATATATTTTCTTCAGATGTATTCATGGATTTAATGAGTTAATATAATATTAAACTCATTTGCCTTTCGGTTGGAACTAGAATAAATAATCTTTAAAACTTTAGAGATTACATATTTGACATGTCGAACGAAGATCATACTCAAAGTACAGATGATGATATTGAAGCATGGATTGTGATGGTACTGGTGCTGTTATTGATTGTACTGTTGGTGCCGGTGATGTTGTTGAAGATGGTACATTTTGCACCATATTCTCCGAATTGATTATTCGATCGCAAAGTTTGTTGACTTATTACTCCAGGATGATTGTCGGTCGGAACGAGCGGATGAATAAGGTTCAGAATTGTGGATAGGATATAATCTTGTCAAGTTACCCCAGAAATGAGACTGAAAATGGTGTCTCGAACAGGTTCGCCGGTAAACGCTTCAGGTTCATTGTCAAGAGGTGAATTCGGTTGGTGGAAGGGATTGCCTTCTGTGCGTTTCCATTAATTAAGTCGACTACGAACCCATCAGATGAATTGATAATGGCTGATTGGTTGATTCATGTAGGTGACGTTGTTTTCGGAGCTTAGGTGAACATCTATGTCGGAATAGCTGTCGGAATAACTATCGGAATAGCTATCAGAATCTGAGGGACTCGAACTGGTTGCAGGATTCATCTCGTACGATCAGATGAAGGATTTTTTGATAAGAAATAGATTATAGGATGTAGATTAGTACCCTGCTATACATAATTTACATATGCATATATAATACTAAAATCCCATAAGTTACGGAGGAATCTACGGAAGTTGTCAGGCAAAGTTACAGTAATAGATACACTAAGATATGAAGTAGCAGATACGCTAAGATATGAATTTTATCTATACACTATTCATGCAGTCAATGCAGTAAAACGTGTCTAGACTAAGAATGATAAGCAGGTAATTTTCCTAAGGATGATAAGCAAATGAATTCCGACTAGCAATGATAAACTTTTGACATGTAGACACGGTCGAAGTCCAGTCTCACTAATGCCTCCTAACGACTTATCAGTTAGACACACTAATGCAGACCTGGTTCACTAAGACCTCTGCTCTGATACCAACTGTAAGACAGTTGGGGACAACCACCGTCCCACCCAGTGCCTTCCCAGCTAACCGCCTGGTGACCACTGAGTGTACCTCAGATACTGATTTTAGGGCCTGCCTCTCGGCTACTGCCAACCCTCGTAAGGGATCGCAAGGAGTAAGAGCCAATGCTTCGTCACAGGTAACACTGTGAGAACCTCCTTTACGACTAACCCGCCACACATGGACGGCGTTATACCAGCTCTGATACCAACTGTCAAAACCCGTCCTAATCCATCCGGACGAAGTCCATATCGATTACAAACGATTCACAACAGTTGATTACATCACGAGGTAATTGACCTCTATATGATAAATTTTACAAACATTGCATTCATTTTTAAAAGACAAACTTTCGTTACATCGACAGTTGACAGGCATGTAAAGCATTTCATAATATATCCAAATATAATTGACTTAATAATAATCTTGATGAACTCAATGACTCGAATGCAACATCTTTTGAAATATGTCATGAATGACTCCAAGTAATATCTCTAATATGAGCAAATGCACAGCGGAAGATTTCTTTCGTACCTGAGAATAAACATGCTTTAAAGTGTCAACCAAAAGGTTGGTGAGTTCATTAGTTTAACATAAATAATTATTTCATAATTTTAATAGACCACAAGATTTCATATTTCCATTTCTCATAAACATATGTCTCATGCATAGAGACAAAAATATCATTCATATGGATTGAACACCTGGTAACCGACATTCACAATATGCATATAAGAATGTCCCCATCATTCCGGGATCCTCCTTCGGACATGATATAAATTTCGAAGTACTAAAGCATCCGGTACTTTGGATGGGGCTTGTTGGGCCCGATAGATCTATCTTTAGAGTTCGCGTCAATTAGGGTGTCTGTTCCCTAATTCTCAGATTACCAGACTTAATAAAAAGGGGCATATTCAGTTTCGATCATTCAACCATAGAACGTAATTTCGATTACTTGTGTCTATTTCGTAAAACAGTTATAAAAGTTGCGCATGTATTCTCAGCCCAAAAATATAAAGAGTAAAAAGGGCAAATGAAACTCACCTAATGTATTTTGTAGTAAAAATACATAGAACGACATTGAACAAGTATAGAGTTGGCCTCGGATTCACGAACCTATATCATTTGTATATTTATTAATATAATTATTATCGAACAAATATATTATTATTAGTGGTGTAATTTATTTATATAGTTCATTAACAAGTTTCATTATATTTATATTTTCATTTTATATATAGATTTATTAATATAGTTAGGTTACGTGTATTAAATATACATTTATATATAAAATCTTTATTTTTATACTTGTAACTTTAATAACGTCATTAAAACTATTATTTTTCATAATCGTAATTATAATATTGATATAGATAATACTGATAACGATAATAATGATAGTTTTGGTGAAAACAATACTTTTAATAATGATGGTAATTTTTAATAGTTTAAATACAAATTTCAATAATCATACAGTATTATTAATATTAAAGTTTAATGGATAGGTCTATTAATAATAGTTTGTAATATTAATAATAATAATGATAATACTACTAATAATACTTATGTTACTGATAAATAATACTAAAAATTATAAAATGATACAAGTACTAATGAAAATGATAATACTTTGTATCATTTTCATAATAATAATATAAATTATCACAATCATAATGATAATAATACTTATTTTTAATAATACAGATAAATCAAAAGTCTTGATAAAAATACTGTTATTGATATTGATACGGATAACAATGATAATAATAACACTATTAATGGTAATATAATAATAATAATCTTAGTCGTCATCATAATAATAATAATAATGATAATAATAATAATAACAATAATAATAATAATACTAAATGTTAATACTTTGTAATGACAACAATATTAGTAATCATAACATTAATAATAATTCACTTTCTTAAATCCTAATAATAATAGTAAGTATTAATTTATACTACTAATAATTATAATAATAATAATAATAATAATAATAATAATAATAATAATAATAATAATAATAATAATAATAATAATAATAATAATAATAATAATAATGAAAAAGTTGGAAAACTACCTCAAAGGCCTTTTAAAAAAAATTATGCCATTCCCGGGACTCGAACCCGCGATCTCCTGCTCCCCGACAAACACCCATGACCATTCGGCTATTGCTAATTTTCTGGTTTAATACCGTATCTGTTTATATATAACCCATTTTATTTGGAATTCATCTTCTCCCCATATAAACTGAACCACGACCAGTGCAATAATCATAATAGAAATTTTACAAATTTGATTTGGGTTTGAAGTTGAAACAGAAACATCTAGAGTATTGGTATTATTGCTCGACAGAAAAGGGAAGAAATAAATTAAATAACAGAAAAAAAAAGTACGCGAGGATCTCATGTGAACTCTAATGGCGATTTTAAAATCCATACATTTTTAGGTCGTGACTTCTTCATGAGATATGTCCTAAATTACTCTTATAAAGTTTCTAAGTCATCAATTTAATTTAAAACATAAAGACCAATTCGAATTTCGCAAGAACAGACAGTTTGACTTTATTATTCTCGAAACTTTGACTCAAGAATTGAAGCTTGATAATAAGAATTGGAATACAAGATTTTTTAGAAAGATTGCTTTGAAGATTTCTAACGAAACTGCATTTACACATTTTGGAATTTCATTCAAAATCGAAGTTTTAAAAAAAACAAAAAAAAAACAGAGGTAGCGAGCTGTGTAAAAAAAATAAATATTTATGTTTTGAATTGGTTAGATAAAAAAACAAAAGGGATTGTAATTGATAAGGATAATAGAAGACTTGAATGATTTCCTTTTACAATACAATTCAATTGCTTATTATAAGCCAAAATGGCTCGACATCAATCAGACAGGAGGAAAAAAATAAACATTAAATAAATAAAAGTTGATGTAGATTGCAAATGGATTTTAACTTCATCTGTGGTGGAGTCCAGATCGTAAAAATAATTGAGAGGCAAGAAACAAAAATTAAAACAGTAAGGAAATGATGCCAAACAGAATTTCGATTCTGCATATAATTTTTATTTAAAAATAATGTTAATATTAATAATTGGTAAATTTAAATATATTAATGATAATAATATTATCAATATTATTAGAAATACAAAAAAAAATACTGATAATTATAACAATAGAAATAATAATAATAATAATATTATTAATTAATATAATACTAATAATGATAATAGAAATAATATTATTGTTAGTGTAATTATTATTAGAAATTATAAATATTATGATTATTATGATTAGTTATTAATGTTATAATTATGATTATAATTACTAGTGTTATTAGTGTTATCATTATTATGATCCTTACTATTAGTGTTATTATTACTAATAATAATAATAATAACATTTATAGTATTAATTGTTAGTAACAATGTTAATTAATGATGATATCAATAAATTGTATTACTTTTATAATAATATTAATAATAATCTATAATAATAATAATAATTTTATATATGTTAATATTTAGTAATGTTAGTAATAATAAGTTGTAGGTTTCAATTTCTACATCTGTATATTATATATTATATTAATACTACTAATATTGATAATGATTCTAATAAGTAATAATAGCAATATTAATATAACAATTATAATTTAACTTGTAATTAGATTTAATATACTAACCTTACATTTCTTTAATTATGTATTATTTATTATACATAACAACCTTATTTGACTATTTATATATATACATATTACAATATACATATAATATTAATTATTTATATAAGTCATACATATTTATAGCTTAATTACTTTGTATAATACTTACATTCCTAATTCAAATAGTTATTTCGTATTTTCATTAACTCAAATTAATATATACACCTATTTTTATATATATATACATTTCTATTTACGATAAAATGGTTCGTGAATCGTTGGGCATGGTCAAAGGTTTAAATATATACATGAACACAGTTTAAGGTTTTCGAGACTCAATATTACAGACTTTACTTATCGTGTCGGATTCATATAAAGACCAAGTTTAAATTTGGTCGAAAATTCCCGGGTCGTCACAAATAATCATCAAACATTCCATCCTCCATTATAATCTTATTGCACTCAATCCGTAATTAAGTAACATCGCTAATTAAGGATTGATCAATTGGCGCCATCCGTGGGACACGTTTTACAAATTAACCTGAAATTTTTTTGTTTCGTGCCGTTAAACAATTAATTCGACGGTTTAATTGCAATCGTGTTTTTGTTGTGATGATTTACAGGTGCTTTTACAATACGCAATCAGTCGATCTGCTCGACAATCATGATGACAAATGCAAAGCAAACTGGTGGTTCTGTGAATGCTGATGCACTGCCTGGTGATTTGCAGAACATTGTGATATTTCCATTACAAACAAATGCTAGTATAACCGCGAGAAAATCAGTTCAAGAACCGATCGCTAAAACATCTGCTGAAAACAATGCTAGTGACTCGCAGCCAGAAGTTGCTGCTGAAAAAATGATTGCGCGAAGAAATTTGCTGCAAAATCGCAGTGAAATAACCGCTGATGGGAAGCGACCAAAAGCTTTGGCTGGAAAATCTAGTCTGAAGACTGACAAAATTGTTGGTACTGCAATCGAGCAAGCTAAGCGAGCTGCTAAGCGTAATTGCGAATCTCGCATATCGCGCACTTACTTATGGCCATTAAATGATTCAGGATCACAAGTTGATCGTCTAGTTATTGAGCATAATGATAGCGATAGTGATAATGCAGAAGATCGCAATCATTTGAACTCTGCGTATAATCAAAAATTTCAAAAACGCCAAGAGAAGAGTGCGAATTTTCTGATGATTCAGACAGCGTAGAAGAGTTTGTTAAAAATCCACAAATTAAGCGAAAGTGACCACCAACACCTTTCCCTCGCTATGGAGAAGAAGGTGACGCATCTGACGCTGCTCGCAGAGAAAATGCCCAGAATTTTTTGGCGGATGCTTTCAGAAACATTGCGCCAAAGTCAATGCAACATAAGTTTGATCAGCCAAACTTTTTGCAAGACATGCTTGCCAAGTTTTGTGCGGAGAATGCAGATACTCTCACAAAGAAGGCAACAGAAATCACTACTGCTACGGACAAGTTTGCCCAACATATTTCTGACTATCCAATTGTTTCTCCGCCGATTGTGCCAGCAACTTTGGGAGTCTATTTAGGTTTAACCGATCCTTTGGATTTTCTACAACGCTTCAAAGGCGTTGTGAGCACTTATAACTGGGATGAACCAGTCGCGTGTAGAGTATTCCCCATGGCCTTGCAAGGGTCAGCAAGGGAATGGTTCCATAGTTTGCAATCTCGCAGTATCATTGGCTTTGTAGATTTGCGCGAAATTTTTTTACTGCAGTTTCAAAATCTATTACCGCAGAAAAAGACGCACATAGAATGTCACGATATTAAGCAAGGCAACAAGGAGACTTTGAACGCATTACTTACGCGGTACATCTATGAATGTCAAAAGATTCCAAGCCTGCATGAAGATCAAAAAATCTCTGAATTTTTGCATGCTATTAATCCGCAGAGACATTCAATTCCGGTGCGAAGGTTGCGAAGAGATGTCCCGCACACTTTTGCTAAAGTTCAACAGGAAACATATGATTACCTCCGTGGTGGAGAGGATAGCACTATAACCCATGCGTGTGGGTGGGGTAGAGACAAAAGTTGGCGAGATGATAATGACTCTTTTCGCGATGGTAACAGTGATAATTACCGTGGATCAGGTTTTCCGTGAAGAAATGGCGGCGGTGGATACCCGCGAAATGACACGTTTCAAAGCCAAAATGATAACCATGGATATGGACACCGTGATCGCTATTCTACGCGAAAGTGGAGCAATGAATCATTCAACATCATTCAGACGCTAACAAAAACGCCCAAGGAAATTTTGTTGCAAGAAAGAGTTGCTAAGTCTTTTCCTGATCCGCAGCCTTTGGGAGAAAATAGCAGGCGCGATAGCTCAAAATTTTGTGTTTTCCATGACGATTACGGTCATGACACCAATCGTTGTAGAGATTTGGTGGAATTCATTACAGAAGCATACGAGCAAGGCAAGCTGGACCATTTAATCGTACGAAACACCACGAATGCGATTATAATGCCTATAGAAGCTAATACCTCGAATGCGTCAAACGCGGTTGAGCGAAAGGCTCCCGCAGTAAAAAATCTGGGAGTAAAAATGGTGAGCAAAAAAGAAAATCAGCGCGGAATCCAGGTAATCAACGTGGTAGAAGTGCAGGGCGACACATCGATAATGCAAATTTCAGAACAGATTATCAGTTGGAAATGTCCTTCTATTGCGTTTCCTCCTGCAAGTTTGACTGCGGATGATGATAAGCCTGTAGAGGTTTCATGTCGCATTGCAAATACTGGAATAATGATAATGAAGGTACATGTGGACACTGGTAGCAGTGTCGACGTCATGTACGAATAATGCTTTAGCGAGTTGCCCGCGAACATTCAAGCTTTGATGAAACCTACTGCGGTTTCACTTGCCGGGTTCTCAGGAGAGTCATCCTGGCCCGTTGGTCAGTTGAAATTACAGATGGAGTTAGTTGATGACAGCGATGAGTCGCTAAGGCGCCAAGCTTTATTGAATCTGTACATAATGCGAAATCAATCGCGATTCAATATGATACTTGGGCGCACAGCTTTGCGCATGTTTGTAGCTATACCATCTACCATACACGGTATGCTAAAATTTTCTGCCAACAAGGGCATTGGCACGCTGATTTCTGCGGAAGTGGAGCCTTTCTGCGCTATTATTATGGCAAATGCGAATTTGGGTATTGAAGGACGATCAGTTAATCCTGAATAGTGCGAAAATTTAAAAAGTTGTAATAAGATGCTAAGGCAAAATTCATAAATGCATGATATTAAGATGCGAATTTGATAGTCGTGTTTATGTTTCGAATGCGAAATAATAATGAATAAAGCAAAGTTAATTTCAGTGTTAGTAATTGTTTCTTTACAAAGCAAAAACACTGCGTGTAGCCACGCGTAGTGCTTATTTCACAGAATGCAATTATTTGTCTTTTACAACACTAAGTTAATGTTTGTTCTGCGGATATTTTAAGTAAGGTGGCATGATTTTCGCTAAGCATGGCCTACTTAAATGTTATAATAATGCAATATACCAGTTTGCTGGTCCTAATCTCTAAGCTTGCCTTGCACTCAATCCACAATATACCAGTTTACTGGTCCCCTTCGTGTTTCGATATAAATGGATTATCGTGGGGGGGGGGTCTCCTGTTGTTTATGTTTTTTGCTTTGCGAAGACGGCGGTGTTTGTAACGGCCGCTTGGTAGAGCTCGGCTTTGTATAGGGAGATTTGGAGGTTAAATCGACGATTGGAATGGGTTGCTTTTCTTTTGATGATGACGATTTAGCTTCCGGGCTTGTTAATAGTTTGGTGATCAGGGTTTTTGGATCAGGCTTCCTATATAACTCGTTAATCTTCATTTTAAATTAAAGAAGAGCTGTAAGTAATGACTAAAATGATAAAGATTGACTGACGAGTTGAGAAATTTTCTGATACTTTGGAAAATGAGTAGTGAATTTGTGATTTCAGGTCACAATATATATAGGCGATGGGGTTAATTATGTTAATTATCTATTGCAATAATTCAAACGGTAACATTGACTGTTATAACGGTAACAAAGATAACGCGAAATATGTTTCAATGCAGATAGTGGTCAGATCAAACTGCGAATTTTTAGAGTTTATCATGATGCATTAGCTTCACGAAAATGCATCATAATAAACTGGGGGGACTTGATCATATACATGGCATTGTATATGTATATTTTATTTGCTAAAAGCCAAAGGCAGAACTACGCGAATTATAAGGCAAAGCTATACAATATTCACTGAAAATAAGTACAGCGGTTACGTTTTCGTATTAATGCAAGACCGCGGTTTAATCCGCTGAGTTTCCGCGGATAGTTAAGTAACTCGCAGACCACGGATATTTCGATTCCTATAAATAGGGAGCTTGGCCTCTCATTTATGGGTTGTTGATTCTCTGCCATTTTGCCTAAGCCTTTGTAATTTCCACTTGTGATCTTGCCCAAGGGATTTTTACTTCGTGTAAAGGTGAATTAAGCTAATTAACAATCAAGACCGGGTCGGGGTGGTTGATCACTTGATAGTTAAAGTGAAAGACGATCATCGGGGCCCAAAATAATCATCAAACATTCCATCCTCCATTATAATCTTATTGCACTCAATCCGTAATTAAGTAACATCGCTAATTAAGGATTGATCAACAATCATAGTAATAACTAGAATTATTATATATATTATTTTATTTTATTTTATATAATCACTTTTAATAACAACAACATATAATATTTCAAATTGTATTTCCAATATATATATATATATATATATATATATATATATATATATATATATATATATATATATATATATATATATATATATATATATATATAGTGGTTCGTGAATTGTCGAGAGCAGTCGAACGGTAATTGCATATATGAAAATAGTTCTAAAATTTTGAGACTCAGTTTAACAGACTTTGCTTATCGTGTCGAAACCATATAAGATTAAGTTTAAATTTGGTCAGAAATTTCCGGGTCATCACAGTACCTACCCGTTAAAGAAATTTCGTCCCGAAATTTGAATGTGGTCATCATGGTTAACAATAGAAATGTTTTCATGATGAATATGAGTTGATAAATAGAATTTTATTATTATTGATTAATATAGACAAAACGATTCAGTTATGTGTAGTGTACAAATGAAGCTGTCACAAAAGATTGAGATAGAGATTTAACTTTTAACGTAGTCACGATTGAATTCTGGAATTCAAGGGATTTAAAGAAAATCATTGAAATCTATATAAGATTTGATTCTTCGGTAATTAAGGGAATTAGAATCTTCTTTGATTAAATGCGATAATCTGTTTCGATTGCTCTGTCGGTAATTTCACTAATAAATCCACTCTTTTCATTTCCTTTATATTTTGGAGTTCCATCCTTTTATTTTCTATTCCTGGCTTTAAGTCAAGCGAATGATGGTCCAGAATTCGTAGGTATGAAGTTTCGAATGAACATGACTGATGTTTTAAGAGAGAGATTGTAATAGCACGATCTTGATTGGTTGAATTACCAAAATTTAAAAGAAAGATAGAACTATCAAGAAAATATGTTCTCGATATGTTTGGAGATTAGTTAGAATGTAAAAGTCGTGTCACATGGCACATGATAACGGTATGATCTTTGAATCATCACGTTCCTTTAGAAGCTCAGCATGACTTACTGTAATATAATCACGTTGATCAAGTGTCATTATATTATTCTAACTCATGCTTCAGTTCCCAACATTACTTCAAAAACATTCGTAATTTAAACTCGAAAGTTTACAGAATATGGAAACTAAACAGTTTCCTTTATGATGTAATACAGATAGCGCGAAGAGATAAATGATTTCAGATAAGAATAGTTATGAAAATATCTTCGGAAATATGAAGGATATTTATAATGAAAGATACGATGATATCTCAGAATTTTCTAATATCGATGGATGATGATGAAGATTTGTTTGTAAAAGTGTAGAGTCAGGAGCATGGTATTCGTTAATGACTTCATCAGATACTGGATCATTTGGATTCTTTGAAGCAGATTTAGACTTTGTGATTTGTCCATAGCCTCCTTCATGGTTTGCTCAATTCGTTTTTCAGAATCAAAACTTTTGAGCTTTTTCAACACTCCATTCTTTATCATCAAACTTTTGACTGTTAAGGCAGTCTTCAGTTTTCGCCACTTCATCAGCTTTTTCAGAATTCGAAGATCTGATTCGTAAGCTAGAGTGCTTTTCAGGAATTCAGGGATTCTGAATTGAAATTCATCAGTCCAGAAGATATACGTTATATATAGATGTATAACTATTGACGTAGGAATGCTGCGAAATTTGAGAATTAATGATTAATGCTTCTCGGTATTTGGTATGGCAACTATCTTTATAAGATACAGATGAGTGTATGATAGGGTTTCGATAAGTATAATGATTTTTCGGAAAGTCAATAATCAACGAAGTTGTTGGTAAGTTTACTGCTAATCTGATGAGATATAAATGGTTCTCCGGTAACGATTGTAACGACCCGCACTTTTTCGATCGTTCTATACTTATAAGATTAATATTTACATAAATTAAACCTTACCAACATGATAAGCAATCCAAATTGTTGAGACTTATGTTTTTGAAAAGAGTTTTACACAACGTTTGACCGTCTAGTTTGACCGATGATATCACGAACTATACAATATATGATAATTATACATACATATTTAACATGATCTAAGGATGTTTTAATATCTCATTTTGTATTAATAACAAAAAGTCATAAGTATATTTTGAAACTACTAACTTAAGTTTTCAAAATAATAACCATACGTAACGTTATTTGACATAAATACTGATGATTTATAATGTTTATACATATATCGTATAAGTAATGTATTTAATTATTTTTAAAGGGCTTTTATACATAAAACAATATAAGTATATTTACAAAAGATAGTTATATTTGAATTCTCGTTCCGTTTCCTCAATAATCCTATACGTATATCTAGGGTACTATACACAGCTTCTAGAAGTATTTACTATTGGTATATACCAATAGAAATCTTCAATTATTGGAATAATATGTCATTCATGACATAATAAATTTTAACTTATCTTAGATATTTTCACTAAAAACCAAATTTTCAAGCCTATAAATAAGCACCATTTCTAACTCATTTTTACACATTCATTTTCCAAATTTTACTTCCAATTTTCACACACACTTGCAAGAACTCTCTCAACTTTTATTTTACTACTTCTTTCCAGCAACTTTACATTTTAAACTTGAGGTAAAAACTCTACTTCAACTCTTTTTCAATTCATATATTTATAGCTATATATATAAGAGTTTATAAACTAGAACATAGTTTGAATGATTTCAAACTTGTTTGCAAACTAAATAGATCCTTCTAACTTAACTTTTAAAATACTCCAAGACCTGTAATATAACTTAAATATATGCTAATTTAACAAGGTATAACATGGTTTTTCAAAGATTATCTTAAAAACTGTTTTTACGACGTCGGAGTGCCACCGGGGGCTGTTTTGGGTTGGATAATTAAAAACCATCTTAAACTTTGAATTGGAGGTTTATTTTCTGGAAAAATGATTTTTACTATGAATATGATAACACATAAAAATTTCATGATTTAACTCAAAGTATAAGTGTTTTTAAAAAAATAATCATTTAAGGTTGTTTACATGATGGAAAATGATCAACTTCATAAGTTTCACTAAAGTTTGACCTATGACCTGTGATTTCGAATACAAACTAAGGTATTTACAGTTCATAGTCTTAAATAGGGACTCGATCCAAGGAAGTGGCAAGTTGAATCAACGAAAACGGAGTTGTAACGAAGAAACTATGACCGAAACAAAATCGGATATCCAGGACTAGTTTAGCCACGAAAATAATTGGGAAAAATTAAATAAATCACATCTTTTTAAGTTAACATGATATTTTATATATATGTACTTATAATTCAATTTTATATGGTTCAGGATCACCCGTAAACAACACGAGAAGATTAATCATACGATCCCATGATTGTACGCAACACGTCATTTGACAACACCGGTACTTTATGTACGCAACACGTCATTTGACAACACCGGTACCGTGGGTCAAGATTAATCTCGACCAATACATATACGATGGGGTTTTATTTATTTCGTTAGGGGGTTTTATTTATTTCATTGCGGGTATATTAAACATCTAAAAATGAACCATTAAAATTGAATTACTAACAACGAACTGCTAACTACGGACTAAGGAATTATTCAAAGTATTAAAAGTATAACAAGTATATATATGTGACGTTTGTTTAAAAAGAAAAGGTATTGATATATTATATATGGATAGGTTCGTGATATCAACCGGAGACCAAGTCAAATTATATATATATCTTCAAGACGAAAGTGAGTATATAGTCCCACTTTTAAACTCTAAATATTTCGGGATGAGAATACATGTATTTTATGTTTTACGTTATGGACACAAGTAACTGAAAAATATATTCTACGTTGAGTTGTACCACTGGCATACTTCCCTGTAGCTTGGTAACTGTTATTTACAGCGGTATTGTAAACGCGAATCCTGTTGATAGATCTATCGGGCCTGACAACCCCAACCGGACTGGACGACCAGTATTCAACGGTTGCACAGTACTTCGTTTCGTGACTACACTTGGTACGGTGTAGTAAGATTTCATAATAAAGGGAATATGCGACGTGATTAAATGTTAAGTATGGTTACCAAGTGCTCAACCACTTAGAATATTTTTATTAAACTGTTTATATACGAAATCTTGTGGTCTATATATATATATATTGCTGCCGGCATTAAACCTATATCTCACCAACTTTATGTTGACCTTTTAAAACATGTCTATTCTCAGGTGATTACTAAAGCTTCCGCTGCATTATGTTGAATTTGAGCAGGATCTTGCGTACGCATATTTGTGTCAAAAATAAAACTGCATACCCAAGGATTTGTGTAGTAAAATATGCTCGAAATCGTGTTGTTATCATTATATGTAAAGTTTGTAAGTCGAAGATTATCGCTAAACGATAATCATCTTTTTATTGTCTAAAGCTTGTAACAAAAATAATGGTTATGGTTTGTAATGTATAATATATGCAGTTTCTCTTTTAAAAATGTCGCATATAGAGGTCAATACCTCGCAATGAAATCATACGTTATCTAACACGTTCTTATGGTTAAGGACGGGTTATGACATGTGGTATCAGAGCGGTGGTCTTAGCGAACCAGGTTTGCATTAGTGTGTCTAACTGATAAGTCGTTAGGATACATTAGTAAGTCTGGACTTTGACCGGGTCTGATTTAAAAACCATTGCTTATCATTGTTGGTTAAAATTTATATGTAAATATTATGTAGTACTAATGGGTTAGTTGTTGTGTGATAGATGTCGGGCTCAAAACTTATTATCACATTCAGCGACTCCGAATCAGAATCTTCAGATGGTGTTCCAGTCATTAACCTATCCGATGACGAAAATAATATCTTTGGGGAAGACTCACAAATTCCGGATGAACCAACTATAGAAAATCTGGAAAGTGAACCCGAGGAGGAAAGTGAACCCGAGGAGGAAAGTGAACCCGAGGAGGAAAGTGAACCCGAGGAAATTACGAAAGACAAGTTCGAACAAGGAAAGAAACGAAAAGCTAATGAATTAGAAAATTCAAATCCCGAGTTTAGGGAGGATGATGTGGCACCAACTCCACTAAACACTACCACCCCTATTCCCGCTATTCCTATTCGTGCTGTCCCGGCATCTAGTTCTTCAGCCCCACCGCCAAAATATAGGCAGACAGCTAGGATAAGCGTTAGGCCATTCATTGGAACTAAACGTCCTAGAAAATAGACCAAACGATGCGCTGCCGTATTAAACCATGGGATCATATAATGTTTTGTATAATATTATTAGTGTGGTTTACTTAATGTTCGATGTAAGATAAGCATATGTAAAATAGTGAAGTGTGAAATGCAATAATTTTCCATGGTTAAGTATTATTTAGATTGTAGTAATTGGTTCGGTACTAAGCTATTAAGTATGAACATTAACGGGTAGGTACTACCCTAGATATAATTATAAAACGCTAATAAGAAGAAAAGGCTTTTATAATAATACCTGGTTCATATTATTAACAAGCTATAATGTACTATAAATACACACTACATCTATAATAATCCATGTGAATAATTATTTTCTTTCATTAGGAAATGGCGCGATTGAATCGAATGACGGAACAAGAAATCCAGGAACTCATCAATCAGCGAGTGAACGACAGAATGTTATGGGTCGAGGCTGCAAGAGGTGCTGCAGTTAACCCAAATCCTCGTGTGGGGTGCACTTACAAAACTTTTCAAGCTTGCAAGCCCTCATCATTAAGTGGAACAGAAGGACCAATCGGTTTAACCCGGTGGATAGAAAAGATGGAGACTGTATTTAAAATCAGTGGTTATGTTGAAAAGGACATGACCAAGTATGCATCGTGCACTTTACAAGATAGTGCACTCACGTGGTGGAAAAATTATGTGAAGGCTGTAGGAGGAGATGTAGCTTATGATACTCCGTGGGAAGAATTCAAAACAATGTTAATCAACGAGTATTGTCCAAGGAACGAGGTTAGGAAGTTGGAAGATGAATTACGAAGCCTGAAGGTTGTTGGTACTGAAATCACCAACTACAATCAGCGATTCATGGAATTAGTTTTGCTATGTCCTGAATTAGTTCCAACCGAAGAACGGAAGATTGAAATGTACAAAGATGGTTTGCCCAAAAAGGTCAAGGCAAACGTTACAGCATCGAAACCTAAGACAATTCATGAAGCTATAACCATGGCAAACGAGCTAATGGATCAGGTCATCATGGATAAGAAAGCATCCAATACTGATGTGAAGGTATCAGGTAACAAAAGAAAGTGGAATGGAAATTATGATCGAGGTAACCAACAACAATCTTTTAAGAAACAAGAAACCATACAAGGTGCAGGTAGTGGTTCAAGCTTTGGTTACAAAGGACAAAATCCTTTATGCAACCGATGCCACAAACATCACTCTGGCTACTGTAATGTGGTATGCAACAAATGTAATCGAAAGGGTCATCTTGCTGAAGATTGTAGGGCTCTCGTTACAAATACAAATGGTACCAAGACTCCTGCCACCAATGCAAATAGAACTGCTTTGGCTACCATTACTTGTTTTGGGTGTGGAAAACAAGGCCACTATAAGAGCCAGTGCCCGAATCCGGAGAAGAATGTCGGACCTGCACGTGGGAGAGCATTTATCATTAATGCTAGAGAGGCACGTGAAGACCCGGAGCTTGTTACGGGTACGTTTACCATTAATAACTTATCAGCATCTATTATATTTGATACTGGTGCCGATAGAAGTTACGTGTGTAGAAATTTTTACACTAAATTGAATTGTTCATCATTACCTCTAGATGCTAAGTATATGATTGAGTTAGCTAATGGTAAACTAATTAAAGCCGATAAAATTTGTCGTGATTGTGAAATAAATTTAGCCGGAGAAACGTTTAAAATCGACTTAATACCCGTAGAATTAGGAAGTTTTGATGTAATAGTCGGCATGGACTGGATGTCCAAAGTAGGAGTTGAAGTTGTGTGTGCCAAGAAGGCAATTCGCATTCCTTGTAAGGATAAAATGCCGGTGATGATTTATGGAGAGAAGGGTGATTCAAAGCTAAAACTCATTAGTTATTTGAAAGCTCAAAAGTGCTTGAAGAAAGGGTGCTATGCTATCTTAGCACATGTTAATAAAGTCGAAAAGAAAGAAAAAGAGAAGTGCATCAATGACGTGCCTGTGGCAAGAGATTTTCCTGAAGTTTTTCCGGAAGAGTTGCCGGGATTACCTCCATTTAGATCTGTAGAATTTCAAATAGATCTTGTACCAGGAGCTGCACCGGTTGCCCGTGCTCCATATAGACTTGCACCGTCCGAGTTAAAAGAACTTCAGAGTCAGTTAAAAGAATTACTGGATCGTGGATTCATACGACCAAGTACTTCACCGTGGGGAGCTCCAATTTTATTCGTCAAGAAGAAAGACGGATCTTTCCGAATGTGTATAGATTATCGTGAATTAAATAAGTTAACTATCAAGAATCGGTATCCACTACCGAGAATTGACGACTTATTTGATCAACTCCAAGGATCATGTGTGTACTCGAAAATTGACCTAAGATCGGGCTATCATCAATTACGTGTCAAAGAAGAAGATATACCGAAAACTGCTTTTCGGACACGTTATGGTCATTACGAATTTTTGGTCATGCCGTTTGGGTTGACGAATGCGCCAGCTGTATTCATGGACCTCATGAATCGAGTTTGTAGTCCATATTTAGATAAGTTTGTTATCGTTTTCATTGATGATATTCTTATCTATTCCAAGAGTGAGCAAGAGCATGAGCAGCATGTAAGGTTGATATTAGAGTTGTTAAGAAAAGAACAGCTATATGCTAAATTTTCTAAATGTGCTTTCTGGTTGAAAGAAGTGCAATTTCTTGGCCACGTTGTTAGTAGCAAAGGAATTCAGGTTGATCCAGCAAAAATTGAAGCCATTGAAAAATGGGAGACTCCTAAGACACCAACGCAGATACGCCAATTTTTGGGTTTAGCCGGTTATTATAGAAGGTTTATTCAAGATTTTTCCCGAATAGCTAAGCCGTTGACAGCATTAACGCAAAAAGGGAAGAAATACGAATGGACCTCGGAGCAGGAGAACGCATTTCAATTACTGAAAAAGAAGTTAACTACGGCGCCTATTTTATCGTTACCTGAAGGGAACGATGATTTTGAAATATATTGTGACGCTTCGCGACAAGGTTTTGGTTGTGTTCTTATGCAACGAAAGAAAGTTATTGCATACGCATCTCGACAATTGAAGATTCACGAGCGGAATTATACGACGCATGATCTAGAATTGGGAGCAGTCGTGTTTGCATTGAAGATATGGAGACACTACTTGTATGGGGTTAAATGCACTGTGTTTACTGATCATAAAAGCCTTCAACATATTTTTGATCAGAAACAGCTGAACATGAGGCAACGTAGGTGGGTCGAGTTAATAAACGACTATGATTGTGAAATTCGTTATCATCCCGGGAAAGCGAATGTGGTGGCTGACGCTTTAAGCAGAAAGGAACGAGAACCAATTCGAGTACGAGCGATGAACATAAAAATTCGCATGAATCTCAACTCACAAATCAAAGAAGTTCAACGAGAAGCACTTACTAAAGAAAATATAGGAAATGAAATAATGAAGAAGTATGAGAAGCAACTCGTTATGCGGGAAGATGGAATTCGATATTTTGCAAATCGTATTTGGGTACCGAAGTTGGGTGGATTAAGGAAGTTGATATTGAACGAGGCACATAAGACAAGATATTCGATACATCCTGGAGTTGGAAAGATGTACCAAGATCTTAAGACGCATTATTGGTGGCCTAATTTGAAGACAGACGTTGCAACATATGTTGGGGAATGTTTAACTTGTTCCAAAGTCAAAGCAGAACACCAGAAGCCGTCAAGATTACTTCAACAACCAGAAATCCCAGAATGGAAATGGGACGGTATTACCATGGATTTCATCACGAAGTTACCAAAGACTGCCTGGGGATACGACACCATTTGGGTGATTGTTGATCGTCTCACCAAGTCTGCACATTTCTTGCCTATAAAGGAAACGGATAGAATGGAGAAACTATTACGATTGTATATAAAGGAAGTTGTTTCAAGGCATGGAATACCTATTTCCATTATATCTGATCGTGATAGTAGATTTACATCAAAGTTCTGGCAATCACTACAGGAGGCCCTAGGAACTCGTTTGGATATGAGCACCGCATATCATCCGCAAACGGACGGGCAGAGTGAAAGAACAATTCAGACTCTTGAAGACATGCTCAGGGCATGTGTGATCGATTTTGGAAACGGATGGGATAAGTATCTACCATTAGCAGAATTCTCGTATAATAATAGTTATCATGCGAGCATTAAAGCTGCACCATTCGAAGCATTGTACGGAAGGAAGTGTAGATCTCCTATCTGTTGGAATGAAGTAGGAGATCGACATTTAACTGGTCCCGAGATCATACACGAAATGATTGAGAAGATAGTACAAATCAAGGAGAGATTGAAAACAGCCCGTAGTCGCCAAAAGAGCTACGCCGATGTCCGAAGGAAACCATTAGAGTTTCAAATCGGTGACATGGTTATGCTAAAGGTGTCACCTTGGAAAGGTGTAATACGTTTCGGTAAAAGGGGTAAACTGAACCCAAGATATGTAGGCCCGTTCAAGATCATCGAACGCATTGGACCGGTAGCTTATCGACTCGAGTTACCGCAACAACTCGCCGGAGTACATAATACCTTTCACATCTCGAACCTTAAGAAGTGTCTTGTAAAGGAAGACCTCACCATTCCTCTTGAAGAAATCCATGTCGACGAGAAACTACAATTCGTCGAAGAACCAATCGAAATCATGGACCGTAAAGTTAAACAGCTCAAGCAGAGCAACATACCGATCGTTAAGGTTCGTTGGAATGCTCGAAGAGGTCCCGAGTTTACGTGGGAACGGGAGGATCAGATGAAACAAAAGTATCCACACTTGTTTCTCGATGACGCAAAATAGGTACAATTTTAAAATTTCGGGACGAAATTTATTTAACGGGGAGGTAATGTAACGACCCGCACTTTTTCGATCGTTCTATATTTATAAGATTAATATTTACATAAATTAAACCTTACCAACATGATAAGCAATCCAAATTGTTGAGACTTATGTTTTTGAAAAGAGTTTTACACAACGTTTGACCGTCTAGTTTGACCGATGATATCACGAACTATACAATATATGATAATTATACATACATATTTAACATGATCTAAGGATGTTTTAATATCTCATTTTGTATTAATAACAAAAAGTCATAAGTATATTTTGAAACTACTAACTTAAGTTTTCAAAACAATAACCATACGTAACGTTATTTGACATAAATACTGATGATTTATAATGTTTATACATATATCGTATAAGTAATGTATTTAATCATTTTTAAAGGGCTTTTATACATAAAACAATATAAGTATATTTACAAAAGATAGTTATATTTGAATTCTCGTTCTGTTTCCTCAATAATCCTATACGTATATCTAGGGTACTATACACAGCTTCTAGAAGTATTTACTATTGGTATATACCAATAGAAATCTTCAATTATTGGAATAATATGTCATTCATGACATAATAAATTTTAACTTATCTTAGATATTTTCACTAAAAACCAAATTTTCAAGCCTATAAATAAGCACCATTTCTAACTCATTTTTACACATTCATTTTCCAAATTTTACTTCCAATTTTCACACACACTTGCAAGAACTCTCTCAACTTTTATTTTACTACTTCTTTCCAGCAACTTTACATTTTAAACTTGAGGTAAAAACTCTACTTCAACTCTTTTTCAATTCATATATTTATAGCTATATATATAAGAGTTTATAAACTAGAACATAGTTTGAATGATTTCAAACTTGTTTGCAAACTAAATAGATCCTTCTAACTTAACTTTTAAAATACTCCAAGACCTGTAATATAACTTAAATATATGCTAATTTAACAAGGTATAACTTGGTTTTTCAAAGATTATCTTAAAAACTGTTTTTACGACGTCGGAGTGCCACCGGGGGCTGTTTTGGGTTGGATAATTAAAAACCATCTTAAACTTTGAATTGGAGGTTTATTTTCTGGAAAAATGATTTTTACTATGAATATGATAACACATAAAAATTTCATGATTTAACTCAAAGTATAAGTATTTTTAGAAAAATAATCATTTAAGGTTGTTTACATGATGGAAAATGATCAACTTCATAAGTTTCACTAAAGTTTGACCTATGACCTGTGATTTCGAATACAAACTAAGGTATTTACAGTTCATAGTCTTAAAGAGGGACTCGATCCAAGGAAGTGGCAAGTTGAATCAACGAAAATGGAGTTGTAACGAAGAAACTATGACCGAAACAAAATCGGATATCCAGGACTAGTTTAGCCACGAAAATAATTGGGAAAAATTAAATAAATCACATCTTTTTAAGTTAACATGATATTTTATATATATGTACTTATAATTCAATTTTATATGGTTCAGGATCACCCGTAAACAACACGAGAAGATTAATCATAAGATCCCATGATTGTACGCAACACGTCATTTAACAACACCGGTACTTTATGTACGCAACACGTCATTTGACAACACCGGTACCGTGGGTCAAGATTAATCTCGACCAATACATATACGATGGGGTTTTATTTATTTCGTTAGGGGGTTTTATTTATTTCATTGCGGGTATATTAAACATCTAAAAATGAACCATTAAAATTGAATTACTAACAACGAACTGCTAACTACGGACTAAGGAATTATTCAAAGTATTTAAAGTATAACAAGTATATATATGTGACGTTTGTTTAAAAAGAAAAGGTATTGATATATTATATATGGATAGGTTCGTGATATCAACCGGAGACCAAGTCAAATTATATATATATCTTCAAGACGAAAGTGAGTATATAGTCCCACTTTTAAACTCTAAATATTTCGGGATGAGAATACATGTATTTTATGTTTTACGTTATGGACACAAGTAACTGAAAAATATATTCTACGTTGAGTTGTACCACTGGCATACTTCCCTGTAGCTTGGTAACTGTTATTTACAGCGGTATTGTAAACGCGAATCCTGTTGATAGATCTATCGGGCCTGACAACCCCAACCGGACTGGACGACCAGTATTCAACGGTTGCACAGTACTTCGTTTCGTGACTACACTTGGTACGGTGTAGTAAGATTTCATAATAAAGGGAATATGCGACGTGATTAAATGTTAAGTATGGTTACCAAGTGCTCAACCACTTAGAATATTTTTATTAAACTGTTTATATACGAAATCTTGTGGTCTATATATATATATATATATTGCTGCCGGCATTAAACCTATATCTCACCAACTTTATGTTGACCTTTTAAAACATGTCTATTCTCAGGTGATTACTAAAGCTTCCGCTGCATTATGTTGAATTTGAGCAGGATCTTGCGTACGCATATTTGTGTCAAAAATAAAACTGCATACCCAAGGATTTGTGTAGTAAAATATGCTCGAAATCGTGTTGTTATCATTATATGTAAAGTTTGTAAGTCGAAGATTATCGCTAAACGATAATCATCTTTTTATTGTCTAAAGCTTGTAACAAAAATAATGGTTATGGTTTGTAATGTATAATATATGCAGTTTCTCTTTTAAAAATGTCGCATATAGAGGTCAATACCTCGCAATGAAATCATATGTTATCTAACACGTTCTTATGGTTAAGGACGGGTTATGACAACGATGATGAAAGGGCAATCGTATACATCAAGGTAATAATAAGACTTATTCGAATGAATGGTCGAAATTGATTTGCTGAAGCTGCGACAAAATTGGCTAATTTAAAAAGGAATTGCAAAGTTATTTTCGGTAATAACAACGCCAAAGGAGCAAGCACCAATACGTGTTAAACGTTTACTCAGGTTCCGAGTATTTTTAGGTGCATAACTATATGCATAAATCTTTCCTTCCGTAGATAAAGTGTGGTTGGTTCATCCTCTCGATTGAGGTGTTTTCAAGAATCATGAAAGGTTTGAACGCGGATTGTGATCGTCAAGATACAAATGAGGTTTAAGATGAAATCAAGTGGCAAACTTGAAGAAATGTTTAGTTTCATATGTTATAATCAATATTTTAATTCATTTTAATTATCCAATGTTATTAGTCCACAGTCGATAGTCCACAGTTAACAGTCCAATAATTCATATATAGTTTAATATACAATATTCGAATTAATTAATACATATCGTGACCCGTGTACATGTCTCAGACTCGATCACAACTCAAAGTATACATATTATTATAGAATCAACCTCAACCATGTATAGCTAACTCTACCATTACTGCATATAGAGTGTCTATGGTTATTCCAAATAATATATATAGATGCGTCGATATGATATGTCAAAACCTTGTATACGTGTCCCGATATTTAAAGTGCGTAAAATAAATAACAGAAATTAAATGACGATAAATAAAATTGAGAGAATATAAATTGCGATAAATAAAATGTAATCAGTTAGCTAGGAACAATTAGCTAGGAACAGTTAGCGTGGATTCTTAACAAAAATTTTCATAGTTAATTTGTTTGTTTCTAACAAATTTTATTTTTGTCCAATGTTTTCTTCATTATGCCACTTGTTGGATTCTTATAGGTCAAAATCCAAATATAAAATTGAATGAAAATGATTATTCTTTGATGAACGGATTCGTACTTCTGTGGTTATAAGTAGGATAGTAAATAACTATTGAATCAGATTCGAAGAATGTACAGTGTAACTTATTAATGTGAAATCTAAATATTTCTAGGGTATTACCTACCCGTTAAAATATTTTCACCATTAACAGTTTGTACAAAAGAATTTTTAATTACAATCTTTATGAAAATATACTTACATATATATTCTCTTCAGATGTAATCATGGATTTAATGAGTTAATATGATATTAAACTCATTTGATTTACCGTTGGAACAAGAATATATAATCTCTAAAACATTAGAGATTACATAATCACCATGAAGAACGAAGATAATTGATGTAGAACGATACGTGGAACGATGATTATACTCGAGGTACAGAATGAGATGTTGAGGCGTGTGACATTGAAACTTGGGTTGTTGGTGGTACTGGTACTGTTATTGATGGTACTGTTGGTGCCAGTGATATTGCTGAAGCTGGTAATTTTTGCACCATATTCTCCAAATTGATTACTCGAGCGCGAAGTTCGTTGACTTCTTCTATTATTCTGGGATGATTGTCGGTCGGAACAAGCGGATGAATAAGGTTTAGAATTGTGGATAGAATATAATCGTGTCAAACTACTCTGGAAATGAGGCTGAAAATGGTGTTTCGGATAGATTCGTCGGTAAGTGATTTAGGTTCTTCGCCAAGAGTGCAGGTTGGTGGGTGGAAAGGACCGCCTTCCTCTCGTCTCCATCGGTTAAGTTGACTACGAACCCATCAGATGAATTGGGGATGACTGATTGGTTAATTCATTCTGGTGACGCTGCTTCTAGAGTTTAGGTGAACATCCATGTCGGAATAGCTGTCGAAATCCGAGGGACTTGAACTAGTGGCGAGTTCCATTTCGTACGATTGAGTAAAGGATTTTTCGATTGGAAATGATTTTCGGTTATTGGATGGTATCCTAACTACATAGAATATATATATATATATATATATATATATATATATATATATATATATATATATATATATATATATATATATATATATATATAGAACAAAAGATTTCGTAGATTACGGAGGAATTTACGGAATATGTCAGGCAAAGTTACAGTAACAGATACGCTAAGATATGAAGTAGCAGATACGCTAAGATATGAATTTTGTCTATACACTATTCATGCAATCCATGCAGTAAGATATGTCTAGATTAAGAATGATAAGAAAGTGATTCCCTAAGAATGATAAGCAGGTAATTTTCGACACGAAATGATAAGCAAAACTTTTGACATGCAGACACAGTCGAAGTCCAGACCCACTAATGCATCTAAACAACTATCAGTTAGACACACTAATGCAAAACCTGGTTCGCTAAGACCACCGCTCTGATACCAACTGAAATGCCCTGTCCTAATCCATCTGGATGAATGCATTATATTTGGTTACATCGCGAGGTACTTGACCTCTATATGATACATTTTGCAAACATTGCATTCGTTTTTTAAAAGTCAAACTTTCATTACATCAAAAGTTGACGGCATGCAAACCATTTCATAATATATCCAACTATAATTGACTTAATAATAATCTTGATGAACTCAATGACTCGAATGCAACGTCTTTTGAAATATGTCATGAATGACTCCAAGTAATATCTCTAAATGAGCAAATGCACAACGGAAGATTTCTTTCATACCTGAGAATAAACATGCTTTAAAGTGTCAACCAAAAGGTTGGTGAGTTCATTAGTTTATCATAATCGATCAATTTCAACATTATAATAGACCACAAGATTTTCATTTTCATTTCTCATAAATATACGTCCCATGCATAGAGACAAAAATCATTCATATGGTGAACACCTGGTAACCGACCTTAACAAGATGCATATAGAATATCCCCATCATTCTGGGACTCCCTTCGGACATGATAAATTCGAAGTACTAAAGCATCCGGTACTTTGGATGGGGCTTGTTGGGCCCAATAGATCTATCTTTAGGATTCGCGTCAATTAGGGTGTCTGTTCCCTAATTCTTAGATTACCAGACTAAAAAGGGGCATATTCGGTTTAATAATCCAGCCATAGAATGTAGTTTCATTTACTTGTGTCTATTTCGTAAAACAGTTATAAAAGTAGCGCATGTATTCTCAGTCCCAAAAATATATATTGCAAAAGCATTTAAAAAGGGAGCAAATGAAACTCACTCTACAATATTTTGTAGTAAAAATATTCATACGACGATACTGAACAATGCAGGGTTGGCCTCGGATTCATGAACCTATATCATTTATATATATATTAACACATATAATTGTAATCGAATCAAATTAGGTATTATTATTAATTGTTATTTTAGTAACTTGTACGTTTCATTAATAACTAAATTAACTATATTTATTTTTATATACATTAAATAGATAATTAATATTTATTACAAACATATTAATATAGTTATGTTTTATGTAAATAATATATTTTTATATAGAAAATCTTTATTTGATATATTAATAATACTAATAATAATAATGATAAAAATAATAATATTAGTGTTAGAAATATCAAAAATGATAATAAAAATAATAATGATAAAAATAATGATAATTCTAATAATAATAATAATGATAGTTCTAATAATAAAAATGGTAATTTTTATAAAAAAAATTAGTTTCAATAATAATATCACTTACATTAAAAATGATAATAATAATAATAATAATAATAATAATAATAATAATAATAATAATAATAATAATAAAAATGAGTAATAAGTAAATTACCTCAAATGAGTAGTCCTAAAAAAATTTCCCAAGTCCGGGTTTGAACCCGTGACGTCCCGCTATCCCGATAACATCAAAATTAAATTGTTTTAAACCTTTACTTCTGTATCATTCTTCTTCTTTTTCTAAAAAAAATGCCCGAGCCGAGGCTCGAACTCGCGAACTCTTGAATAAGCCATGCACCACTTAACCATTCCTCTATTAGCCAGTTTGTGTATCAATCATCCCATTAAATTACTTTAACCCGAAATTCTCTATTGTCCTTTTCTTTTTGAACCCATTTAACATCATCATCTAATTATCTTCCTAATCTAAATCATCATCATCATAGTTATCATCTAATCATTATCAACCTCAATATCATTATATCGTTCATTAACCTCATATCAAACGGCCCTCATCATTCTTAATTCATTTCAATAAGGTTTTGGCCCAACAAGTGTAGAGATTTATATGGCCCTATAGCAAACTAGAAGCTCATGGCTCAATCATAAAATCAATACCGCACGTCATAAAACACAACCCGTCATAACAGTTTTGTATGTGATTATACTTAAAGGAATTCTAGGCGTGCGAGATTCGGTATCCTTTTTCTCTTTTTGTCCACGGTTCAAGACAATAATGGGCCCAACAATCATACTCAACTCTTGTAACTTGTATGTAAAATATACTTGAAAACCTCCTTTTGAGTTGTGGCTAAATTAAAGGTATGGGGTCAACAATTCTCCTAGTTTCTCACGAGCATATTAAAAAGGTTTTCAACAGAACTATAACCTTCTTTTTCTTGTGTGCTACTTAAAATACATAAAAGAGAGGTCCTACAAGTCACCATCTTGTTTAACAAATTAACAATAATGTACGCAAGAGTATAAGTAATATAATTTCATCACCTTAACAATCGTTAAATATAAATAGAAACGGGAATACAGCTACAGTTAAGTGAAACTGAAATCAAACGATGGCCTCGGTTTGATGATGGTTTTGGTTTACGACTTAAAAAAGAGGGGAGAGAGAGAGAGAGAGAGAGAGAGAGAGAGAGAGAGAGAGAGAGAGAGAGAGAGAAGTGAGAATATGGTTATCCAAGAAAAACAGAATCGATATATATAGCAGCTGCAGTGATTTGATCGGATCAAATGGGTGTTTGGTCTCGAGGGTAACAGAATAACAGAAGGAGAAAGATTAGTAGCGTATGCTGTAGTCTTTAGCGATTTGGTGGTGGTGGTTTCTAAAGGTGGTGAAGTGGTTATGGTCATTAGTGGTGATGATTATAGTGGTTTTGGTGATCAAAGAAAATAGAAGAAAGAATCAAGGATATAGTGATTACCCAGTGATGATGAACATTAACTATAATTAGAATAGTTGCAGCTGTGGCTTACATGATGGTTTGCAATGGTTGTTTGCTCGAAATAAAAACATAAACATAAAGAGTGCAGTAGTAGAATCAGTTTAGTAATAGCGTAGCAGCAGCTCACGATGGGTGTTTGTTTGGGTCTTGATAAAATTGTCGAGTGTGGGTTCACAAAGAAGAGAAACAGAAGCAGTAAAACGATGGTGGTGGATGGTTGTGATGGAAGGAGGGTTTAAGGTGGTGCATGGTGATCGAATGGTGATCATGATGGAACCTATGATGGTTTCGGTGTTGGGCAACAATAGAAGCAAGATGACGAGTTGTGGTTGTTGATCATAGTTCACGAAAGAGAAATCATGAAAGAAGAAGTGAGAGAGATAAGTGGTTGTGTGTGTTTCTAAATCCTAAATCATGTAAATGTACAAATAGATAGTTACATAGAGATAGATTCTCAATCCAACCAGAAATTGGTTGATTTCCACAATCATTCCGGACCCAGCTTCAATAGATATTAATTCTTTACTTATCGACAATTAAACACGGGTAAATAATAAAAGCAACTTGATTGTGATGATTAATAGACTTGACTAATTCAAACAAAAAGAAAAAATAAAGATGATGTTGAAATGAAACATATTTCGTTCGTATCTGTATTATCAGGTTTAGTATCATTAATTATAATTATAAATATAATAATATTAAAAATAATAGAATTAATAATATTACTAATAATAGAAATTTCGAAATGATACTAATAATAATAAGGGAAAAAAATGATAAAGGTAATAAAAATAATCATAATAATAAAATAAAAAAAATATGATAATTTTTAGTAATAATAATAACAATCATAATAATAACTAGAATTATTATATATATTATTTTATTTTATTTTACATAATCACTTTTTATAACAACAACATATAATATTTCAAATTGTATTTCCAATTATATATATATATATATATATATATATATATATATATATATATATATATATATTTTTAAATATATATGTATTTAAATATATATGTACATAATTACAAATAGTGGTTCGTGAATCGTCGAGAGCAGTCGAACGGTAATTGCATATATGAAAATAGTTCAAAAATTTTGAGACTCAGTTTAACAGACTTTGCTTATCGTGTCGAAACCATATAAAGATTAAGTTTAAATTTGCTTGGAAATTTCCGGGTCGTCACAAGAAGATGATGAAGAAATTTGTCCGCAAGGATTTAGAGTAAATAAGGAGCAAGGTATTCACTAAAGATTTCATCGGATACGAAAACATCTGGATTCTTTGATTACAGGTTTAGTCTTTGTGATTTGTCCACAGCCTCCTTCATAGTTTGCTCAATCTGTTTTTCAGTACCAAAATTTTCTTTTGAGCTTTTCCAACATACCATTCTTTATCATCTAACTTTTGGCTGTTAAGGCTGTCTATAGTTTTTGCTGCTTCATCAGTTTTCTTTTTTTAACTTCATAGTACTGATTCATAGGCTGTGGTGCTTTTCAGAATTTCAGAATTATAATTCCAGGAGATAACGTTATATGTATATATATAACTGTTGGCGTAGAAGCGCTGCTAGATTTGAAAATAATTATTACTGCTTCCCGGTATTTGGTATGGCAATGTAGATGAGTACATAATAGGGTTTCAATAAATAAATATAGTGATTTGTCGGAGAGACTTACGCCAAAGAGTAATGAAGTTGCTGGTAAGTTTACTGTTAATATGGTGGAACATAAAAGGTTCTCCGGTAACAATGACGAAAAGGGCAACTTATATATCAAGGTTATAATAAGGTTAATCCAAGTGAAAAGTCGATGTTGACTTGTTGGAAGTGTGATAAAACTGGATACTTGGAAAAGAGATTGCAAGATTATTTCTGGTAATAACAGATACGTGTTAAACTTTTACTTAGGTTCCGAGAGTTTTCCAAGTGCATAACTATATGCATAAATCTTTCTTTTCGTAGATAACGTGTGGTTGGTTCATTTTCTCGATTGTTCATGTCTTCAAGAGTTTTGAAGAGTTTGAACGCAGATTGTTATCGTAAATATATGTATGATGAAATTGTCGTGAATCTTGAACGATACGAATATCTTTATGAGTGTTATGAATAAAAGTGATGTTCTAGTAAAATTTTGATTTCAAAGTATGATTTTGAAAGATGTAGGGATCTAAGAGTGATGTCATCTGTTAAATCCTGACTTGTGTTCTGATCTGTCAAAATCAGAATATGTAATCGAATTTGTATGAAAAAAATTTGTTCTGATTTTTATGAAAGAATGTATATCGCTGTGAAAGTAGTGAGTATAGTTAATAATTTTGGAATCAAAATAGAAGAATGTACAGTGTAACATATTAATTGTGAATTTAAATATTTCTTGGGCATTACCTACCCGTTAAAAATTTCACAAGTATTATTTTGTACAAGAGAATTTTTATTACAGTCATTATGAAAATATATGTATGTATATTTTCTTCAGATGTAATATAGATTTAATGAGTTAATATTAAATTAAACTCATTTGATTTACGGTTGGAACTAGAATTGAATAATTCCTAAAACTTTAGAAATTATGTAATCTTCGCAAAGTATTTCTTCAACGTAAATGAAATTATTAAGAATGTAAATGAAATTATGAATCAATACTTCATTATTCATTTTTATTGATATTTCCTCGGTAATTGATGTTGGTGCTCGTAGAATTCTGATGAACTTCTTATGGCACTAATGACGTTTTCTAGAAAGTTTGGAGTACATCGAACATGAAAGTGTAAAATCAAACCTGTAATTGAATAATACAATTGGTTTATTATGAAGTGGAATTTATTGAGTTGAAGCAGAGATTATAGTTAATGATTGTTATGTCATTAATGAAGGATGTACATCATAGCATATTAGTAATATGAATTAACTGAGTAGTACCTACCAATTAAGATTCACACGTAATAGCTTAGTACGAAAAGATTTATTATGGTTTCAAAATTCATATATATATAAAATATACATATAAATTCTTCAGAGGGAATGAGTTAATACTTCATAACTCGTTGATACAATCAACTCGTTGTTGATTTTTGATGATGTCCGCAGTGATTATGGAGTTTACGGAGCTTGTGATGCTGCAGGTGCCGCTGGTGTCGGTGATGCTGACGGTACTGCTGGTAGTGCTTGTATAACAAGTCTACTTTGTAAATCACGCATCATTCCTGTCAGGGTTTCTACTCTACCTTCTTATCATTTCTATTCACTCATCTGTCTTACGATTAGAATTAGAATAAGTAATCTATAAAACTTTAGAGATTACATAATCGCCGTAGAATATTTCTCCAATGAAGTTATGAATCAATACTTCATCGGTTATTGTTGTTGGTACTCTTTGGTATCTATGGTGCATAGGATGTCGATGCTCGTGGTGCAGATTGTGATGTTGAGGCTCGGGATGCGGTTGTTATTGGTGGTGGTACTGGTGGTGATGGTGTTGATGCTGGTGGTGCTATTGGTGTTTGTGGAGCTTGTGATGCTTGCAAGTTTTGCATCATATTCTCCAAAGTTACTACTCGAGCGCGAAGCTCGTTGAATTCTTCTATTACACCGGGATGATTGGCGGTTGGGAAGAGGGGATGAATAAAGTTTAGTATTTTATATATTATATAGTCGTTGCGAGCTATTCTGGAAATGAGGGTGAAGATGGTGTTTCGGACTGGTTCGTCGGTAAGTGCTTCAGGTTCTTCGTCAAGAGGGAAATTTGGTGGGTGGAAAGGATCGCCTTCTTCTTGTCTCCATTGATTAAGTCGACTACGAACCCATCCCTAATCCATCCAGAATTGATAATGGCTAATTGGTTGATCCATTCCGGTTACACTGCTTTCGGAGCGCAGGTGGATATCCATATCGGAATAGCTGTCGGAATCCGAGGAACTTGAACTAGTTGAGGGATCCATCTTGTACAATCAGGGAAATGAATTTTTGATATGTAATAGATTATAGGATTTAGATTAGTATTTTCCAATACATAAATTACATATGTATATATAATACCAAAATCCCATAAGTTACGGAGGAATTTTCGGAAAATGTCAGGCAGAGTTTACTGTAATATATATGCTTAAGATATGAAATTTGTCTATACACTATCTATGCAATAAATGCAGTAAGACGCGTCTAGATTTAAGATGATAAGCAGGTAATTTTCGACAAGAAATGATAAGCAAAACTTTTGACATGTAGACATGGCCGAAGTCCAGACTCAGTAATGCATCCTAATAACTACCAGTTAGACACACTAATGCACGACCTGGTTTGCTAGGACCAATCTGATACCACATGTAATGACCCGCCAAAATCGCTATTGACGTAGTACGTTATTCACCAGTTTCTTGCGAGGTATTGACCTCTATATGATATGTTTTGTAAACATTGCATTCTTTTGTAAAGGCACACCATAAATGAATATCTAAATTCAAGGTTTTAGACATCTGATGATTTCTATATATAGACAATCACCGTAAATAATAGTTTACAATAATACGTCCGTTGACAATGCAATCAAAATAAGATACATGGTGATGATTTTGTGAATGCAAAGTTTTCTCAAATAAAGCATGTATGACTCCATGCACTTAGCTTGTATAACGTATAAGCAAACAGCGGAAGACTTCTAGGGACCTGAGAATAAACATGCTACAAAGTGTCAACACAAAGGTTGGTGAGTTCATAGTTTTAATATTGCTCATAATCTGTATATAAAGGTGGACTACATGATTTCAGTAGTTTAATCCAAAATATTTATCAAAATATTCTACGAAATTGAGCACTCTAGTAACTAAACTTAACGTATATATAATAAGTACCGCTGTTTTAACATACATGCAACCAACATGTATAATACATGTAGTGACCCGAAATTTTCCATGTTTATATATATTAATTGAGATTGATATTTACATGATTAAATGTTTCCAACATGTTAAGAAATCAAACTTGTTAAGACTTGATTAATTGAAATATGTTTCATATAGACAATTGACCACCCAAGTTGACCGGTGATTCATGAACGTTAAAACTTGTAAAAACTATATGATGACATATATATGGATATATATATATATATATATAGTTAACATGATAATGTGATAAGTAAACATATCATTAAGAATATTAACAATTAACTACATATGTAAAAACAAGACTACTAACTTAATGAATTTTAAACGAGACATATATGTAACGATTATCGTTGTAAAGACATTTAATGTATATATATCATATTAAGAGATATTCATACATGATAATATCATGATAATATAATAATTTAAAATCTCATTTGATATTATAAACATTGGGTTAACAACATTTAACAAGATCGTTAACCTAAAGGTTTCAAAACAACACTTACATGTAACGACTAACGATGACTTAACGACTCAGTTAAAATGTATATACATGTAGTGTTTTAATATGTATTTATACACTTTTGAAAGACTTCAATACACTTATCAAAATACTTCTACTTAACAAAAATGCTTACAATTACATCCTCGTTCAGTTTCATCAACAATTCTACTCGTATGCACCCGTATTCGTACTCGTACAATACACAGCTTTTAGATGTATGTACTATTGGTATATACACTCCAATGATCAGCTCTTAGCAGCCCATGTGAGTCACCTAACACATGTGGGAACCATCATTTGGCAACTCGCATGAAATATCTCATAAAATTACAAAAATATGAGTAATCATTCATGTCTTATTTACATGAAAACAAAATTACATATCCTTTATATCTAATCCATACACAAACGACCAAAAACACCTACAAACACTTTCATTCTTCAATTTTCTTCATCTAATTGATCTCTCTCAAGTTCTATCTTCAAGTTCTAAGTGTTCTTCATATATTCTACAAGTTCTAGTTACATAAAATCAAGAATACTTTCAAGTTTGCTAGCTCACTTCTAATCTTGTAAGGTGATCATCCAACCTCAAGAAATCTTTGTTTCTTACAGTAGGTTATCATTCTAATACAAGGTAATAATCATATTCAAACTTTGGTTCAATTTCTATAACTATAACAATCTTATTTCAAGTGATGATCTTACTTGAACTTGTTTTCGTGTCATGATTCTGCTTTAAGAACTTCGAGCCATCCAAGGATCCGTTGAAGCTAGATCCATTTTTCTCTTTTCTAGTAGGTTTATCCAAGGAACTTAAGGTAGTAATGATGTTCATAACATCATTCGATTCATACATATAAAGCTATCTTCTTCGAAGGTTTAAACTTGTAATCACTAGAACATAGTTTAGTTAATTCTAAACTTGTTCGCAAACAAAAGTTAATCCTTCTAACTTGAATTTTAAAATCAACTAAACACATGTTATATATCTATATGATATACTAATTTAATGATTTAAAACCTGGAAACACGAAAAACACCGTAAAACCGGATAAAAACACCGTAAAACCGAATTTACGCCGTCGTAGAAACACTGCGGGCTGTTTTGGGTTAGTTAATTAAAAACTATGATAAACTTTGATTTAAAAGTTGTTATTATGAGAAAATGATTTTTATTATGAACATGAAACTATATCCAAAAATTATGGTTAAACTCAAAGTGGAAGTATGTTTTCTAAAATGGTCATCTAGACGTCGTTCTTTCGACTGAAATGACTACCTTTACAAAAATGACTTGTAACTTATTTTTCCGACAATAAACCTATACTTTTACTGTTTAGATTCATAAAATAGAGTTCAATATGAAACCATAGCAATTTGATTCACTCAAAACGGATTTAAAATGAAGAAGTTATGGGTAAAACAAGATTGGATAATTTTTCTCATTTTAGCTACGTGAAAATTTGTAACAAATCTATTCCAACCATAACTTAATCAACTTGTATTGCATATTATGTAATCTTGAGATACCATAGACACGTATACAATGTTTCGACCTATCATGTCGACACATCTATATATATTTCGGAACACCCATAGACACTCTATATGTGAATGTTGGAGTTAGCTATACAAGGTTGAGGTTGATTCCAAAATATATATAGTTTGAGTTGTGATCAATACTGAGATACGTATACACTGGGTCGTGGATTGATTCAAGATAATATTTATCGATTTATTTCTGTACATCTAACTGTGGACAACTAGTTGTAGGTTACTAACGAGGACAGCTGACTTAATAAACTTAAAACATCAAAATATATTAAAAGTGTTGTAAATATATTTTGAACATACTTTGATATATATGTATATATTGTTATAGGTTCGTGAATCAACCAGTGGCCAAGTCTTACTTCCCGACGAAGTAAAAATCTGTGAAAGTGAGTTATAGTCCTACTTTTAAAATCTAATATTTTTGGGATGAGAATACATGTAGGTTTTATAAATGATTTACAAAATAGACACAAGTACGTGAAATTACATTCTATGGTTGAATTATCGAAATCGAATATGCCCCTTTTTATTAAGTCTGGTAATCTAAGAATTAGGGAACAGACACCCTAATTGACACGAATCCTAAAGATAGATCTATTGGGCCTAACAAACCCCATCCAAAGTACCGGATGCTTTTGTACTTCGAAATTTATATCATATCCGAAGGGTGTCCCGGAATGATGGGGATATTCTTATATATGCATCTTGTTAATGTCGGTTACCAGGTGTTCACCATATGAATGATTTTTATCTCTATGTATATGATGTGTATTGAAATATGAAATCTTGTGGTCTATTATTATGATTTGATATATATAGGTTAAACCTATAACTCACCAACATTTTTGTTGACGTTTTAAGCATGTTTATTCTCAGGTGATTATTAAGAGCTTCCGCTATCGCATACTTAAATAAGGACGAGATTTGGAGTCCATGCTTGTATGATATTGTGTAAAAACTGCATTCAAGAAACTTATTTTGTTGTAACATATTTGTATTGTAAACCATTATGTAATGGTCGTGTGTAAACAGGATATTTTAGATTATCATTATTTGATAATCTACGTAAAGCTTTTTAAAACCTTTATCTATGAAATAAAGGTTATGGTTTGTTTTAAAAATGAATGCAGTCTTTGAAAAACGTCTCATATAGAGGTCAAAACCTCGCAACGAAATCAATTAATATGGAACGTTTTTAATCAATAAGAACGTGACATTTCAGTTGGTATCCGAGCGTTGGTCTTAGAGAACCAGAATTTTGCATTAGTGTATCTTATCGAGTTTGTTAGGATGCATTAGTGAGTCTGGACTTCGACCGTGTTTACTTGAAAAATGATTGCTTAACAAATTTTGTTGGAAACTATATATTTTTAACATGTGAATATTATGTGATATATTAATCTCTTAACGCGTTTGATATTATGTGATAGATGTCTACCTCTAGAACAAGTCCCATTGACTCACCTAATAATAATGAAGAGTCAAATGTAAATTGGAATGATTCGTGGACTGATTCACAAGTTCCCGAAGAGGAACCGGAAGAAGAGTCGGAACCAGAAGAAGAATCGGAACCGGAAGAAGAATCGGAACCGGATGAAGAAATAGAACCGGTGGGGGAAATAATAAAACGGTTAAGTAAAAGAAAATCCTCAACCAACCAACCAAGGTTAATTATGGTCAATGGTGTTTCCGCCAAGGAAGCAAAATATTGGGAGGATTACCAATTCTCCGATGAATCGGATTCCGACGAGAATTCCGATGATGTTATAGAAATTACCCCAACTAAATTTAAAAAAGCAAAAGAAAATAATAAGGGAAAGGGCATAAAAATAGAGAAATCTAATTCCAACCCCGATGAACTTTATATGTATCGTCAACCCCCGAAGTCCTTAAGTTGTAACAATGACCCGGGAACCTCTAAACCACCAGGTTTTTCTAAACCAATGTGGAAAACGACGGCTCGAATTAGGGGAACATCATATATCCCTAGAAACTTGGCAAAATGAACCAAAACCGAAGAAGAAGAAACAAGCGAGTCGGAATAAGATAGTTGTATTCGTGTGGTGTAATATATGTAATATAGTGTGCTTATGCTTTATGATATATGTAAAAATTGCTTGTATTAATAAGTATTTTTTTTATGAATCTAACTCTTGTCTATTTTACAGTATAAAAACACAAAATGGATAGACAACCCAATATTTTAAGAGACCTACCCGGAGACATGATTGATGAAATCTTGTCTAGAGTCGGTCAGAATTCTTCGGCACAACTATTTAAGGCGAGATCAGTTTGTAAGACATTCGAAGAACGTTCCAAGAATGCCTTGGTTTATAAAAGGCTTTCGTTTGAAAGATGGGGGATATCACATTGGGAAATCCATAAGTTACGTTGTGTTTACTTTGACGCATATATTGCGGGGAACCCAAATGCTATTTTACGCAATGGGTTAAGAAATTATTTTGACTCAATATATCCGAATATTGGACTTCGTGATTTAGAAAAAGCGGCTAACATACAACATAAAGAAGCATGTTATGCTTACGGATTAGTAATGTTCGCTTCTCACCAAAGTGAGAACAAGAACATCGGGCTACAACTATTAAACAAAACGTTCCCACAAGTGACGGAGTCGGTAATTGGGGTAAGAAATGAGGTTTTTAGATTGTTACGGGATTGTTGGACATTACGTAACCCTCGTCCCTTTGACGACGTTACAACGCGCTGTCTTATCAACGGCCATAACGGTTATGTTCTACAAGACCAAGGATGGGAAGTAATCCTAGTAAAACCAGAATGCATGACTTGTTTCTGGACGTATGAATTACGTGTCTTTATTGCCTTTACTGAACGACTTGTGTACTAGCTAGAATTATCTTCACAACCATCTTGTTTCAAATTTATTGTGTGCTATATTTCATGCTATATGTAAAATAAGCGGTATTGTAAGTTTGTAAAATATTGTGTAAAAGTTTGAACGCGAAATATTATTATAATCAGTTTTTCATATAGAATTGTAGTAGTTGAATTGTATATTAGCTACTAAGTATTAACTTAACGGGTAGGTACTACCCGAATTTAAACTTATAAAATGCTAATATGAAGAAAAAGCTTTTATAAATGAGTTCATATTATGCTACGAAATACTATTAACTACTCTTAATATTCTGTATGATTAACTTGTTCCATTTGACTATTTTGAAGAAAATGGCACCGACTACTCGACACACCGTGAATATGAATGAAGAGGAATTCCGTACTTTTCTAGCTTCAAACATAGCCGCAGTACAGGCTGCGCTACATACCAACAATAACCTTGGATCTAGCAGTACAGGAAATCGTGTAGGATGCACCTACAAAGAATTCACTGCCTGCAAACCTTTGGAATTTGATGGAACCGAAGGACCGATCGGATTGAAACGGTGGACCGAGAAGGTTGAATCGGTGTTTACCATAAGTAAGTGTACTGAAGAGGACAAAGTGAAGTACGCTACGCATACCTTCACAGGTTCTGCGTTAACATGGTGGAATACCTATCAAGAGCAAGTGGGACAAGACGATGCGTACGCACTACCATGGTCAGCATTCAAGCACTTGATGAACGAGAAGTACCGTCCCAGAACCGAGGTCAATAAGCTCAAGACAGAACTTAGAGGGTTACGAACCCAAGGATTTGATATTACCACGTACGAAAGACGATTCACAGAATTGTGCCTATTGTGTCCGGGAGCATTCGAAGATGAGGAAGAGAAGATCGACGCGTTTGTGAAAGGATTACCGGAAAGAATCCAAGAAGATATAAGTTCACACGAGCCCGCCTCCATAAAACAGGCATGTAGAATGGCTCACAAAATAGTGAACCAGATTGAAGAAAGAATTAAAGAACAGACTGCTGAAGAGGCCAATGTGAAGCAAGTCAAAAGAAAGTGGGAGGAAAACGGTGATAAGAATCACCAATACAATAACAACAGCAATTACAACAATAATCGCAACAATTATCCCAACAATCGCAACATCAATCGCAACTACAACAAACGGCCCAACAACAACAACAACAACAACAACAACAACAGCAGCAACAACAACTACAACAATCATCCCAACAACAATAATAACCGCAACAACAACAACAACAACAATCAGAAACAGCTATGCCAAAGGTGTGAAAAGTATCACTCGGGGTTCTGCACTAAATTTTGCAACAAGTGTAAAAGAAATGGTCATAGCGCGGCGAAGTGTGAGGTCTACGGACCAGGGGTTAATAGAACGAAAGGAACAAATGGTGTCGGAACGAGTAATGGCGGAGCAAGTAGTGTCGGAGCAAATTATGCCAATGTATTTTGTTATAAATGTGGAAAACCGGGCCACATTATTAGAAATTTCCCGAACCAGGAGAACACGAATGGACAAGGCCGCGGAAGAGTTTTCAATATTAATGCGACAGAGGCACAGGAAGACCCGGAGCTTGTTACGGGTACGTTTCTTATTGACAATAAATCTGCTTACGTTTTATTTGATTCGGGTGCGGATAGAAGCTATATGAGTAGAGATTTTTGTGCTAAATTAAGTTGTCCATTGACGCCTTTGGATAGTAAATTTTTACTCGAATTAGCAAATGGTAAATTAATTTCAGCAGATAATATATGTCGGAATCGAGAAATTAAACTGGTTTACATTTAAGATTGATTTGATACCAGTAGAGTTAGGGAGTTTTGATGTGATAATCGGTATGGACTGGTTGAAAGAAGTGAAAGCAGAGATCGTTTGTTACAAAAATGCAATTCGCATTATACGAGAAAAAGGAAAACCCTTAATGGTGTACGGAGAAATGGGCAACATGAAAGCTACATCTTATTAGTAATTTGAAGGCACAAAAACTAATGAGAAAAGGTTGCTATGCTGTTCTAGCACACGTCGAGAAAGTACAAACTGAAGAAAAGAGCATCAATGATGTTACCATTGCAAAAGAATTTCCCGATGTATTTCCGAAAGAATTACCGGGATTACCCCCACATCGATCCGTTGAATTTCAAATAGATCTTGTACCAGGAGCTGCACCAATAGCTCGTGCTCCTTACAGACTCGCACCCAGCGAGATGAAAGAACTGCAAAGCCAATTACAAGAACTTTTAGAGCTTGGTTTCATTCGACCAAGCACATCACCGTGGGGAGCTCCTGTTTTGTTTGTCAAGAAGAAAGATGGTACATTCAGGTTGTGTATCGACTACCGAGAGTTGAACAAACTTACCATCAAGAACCGCTACCCACTACCGAGAATCGACGACTTATTTGATCAACTACAAGGCTCGTCTGTTTATTCAAAGATTGACTTACGTTCCGGGTATCATCAAATACAGGTGAAAGAAGATGATATTCCAAAGACTGCTTTCAGAACACGTTACGGTCATTACGAGTTTATGGTCATGCTGTTTGGTTTAACTAATGCACCAGCTGTGTTCATGGACCTTATGAACCGAGTGTGTGGACCATACCTTGACAAGTTTGTCATTGTTTTCATTGATGACATACTTATTTACTCAAAGAATGACCAAGAACACGGTGAACATTTGAGAAAGGTGTTAGAAGTATTGAGGAAGGAAGAATTGTACGCTAAGTTTTCAAAGTGTGCATTTTGGTTGGAATAAGTTCAATTCCTCGGTCACATAGTGAACAAAGAAGGTATTAAGGTGGATCCGGCAAAGATAGAAACTGTTGAAAAGTGGGAAACCCCGAAAACTCCGAAACACATACGCCAGTTTTTAGGACTAGCTGGTTACTACAGAAGGTTCATCCAAGAATTTTCCAGAATAGCAAAACCCTTGACTGCATTAACGCATAAAGGGAAGAAATTTGAATGGAATGATGAACAAGAGAAAGCGTTTCAGTTATTGAAGAAAAAGCTAACTACGGCACCTATATTGTCATTGCCTGAGGGGAATGATGATTTTGTGATTTATTGTGATGCATCAAAGCAAGGTCTCGGTTGTGTATTAATGCAACGAACGAAGGTGATTGCTTATGCGTCTAGACAATTGAAGATTCACGAACAAAATTATACGACGCATGATTTGGAATTAGGCGCGGTTGTTTTTGCATTAAAGACTTGGAGGCACTACTTATATGGGGTCAAAAGTATTATATATACCGACCACAAAAGTATTCAACACATATTTAATAAGAAACAACTGAATATGAGGCAGCGTAGATGGATTGAATTATTGAATGATTACGACTTTGAGATTTGTTACCATCCGGGGAAGGCAAATGTGGTAGCCGATGCCTTGAGCAGGAAGGACAGAGAACCCATTCGAGTAAAATCTATGAATATAATGATTCATAATAAACTTACTACTCAAATAAAGGAGGCGCAACAAGGAGTTTTAAAAGAGGTAAATTTAAAGGATGAAATACCCAAAGGATCGGAGAAGCATCTTAATATTCGGGAAGACGGAACCCGGTATAGGGCTGAAAGGATTTGGGTACCAAAATTTGGAGATATGAGAGAAATGGTACTTAGAGAAGCTCATAAAACCAGATACTCAATACATCCTGGAACGGGGAAGATGTACAAGGATCTCAAGAAACATTTTTGGTGGCCGGGTATGAAAGCCGATGTTGCTAAATACATAGGAGAATGTGTTCTAAGCTCAAAGCTGAGCATCAGAAACCATCAGGTCTACTTCAACAACCCGAAATCCCGGAATGGAAATGGGAAAACATTACCATGGATTTCATCACTAAATTGTCAAGGACTGCAAGTGGTTTTGATACTATTTGGGTAATAGTTGATCTTCTCACCAAATCAGCACACTTCCTGCCAATAAGAGAAGATGACAAGATGGAGAAGTTAGCACGACTGTATTTGAAGGAAGTCGTCTCCAGACATGGAATACCAATCTCTATTATCTCTGATAGGGATGGCAGATTTATTTCAAGATTCTGGAGGACATTACAGCAAGCATTAGGAACTCGTCTAGACATGAGTACTGCCTATCATCCACAAACTGATGGGCAGAGCAAAAGAACGATACAAATGCTTGAAGACATGCTACGAGCATGTGTTATTGATTTCGAAAACAGTTGGGATCGACATCTACCGTTAGCAGAATTTTCCTACAACAACAGCTACCATTCAAGCATTGAGATGGCGCCGTTTGAAGCACTTTATGGTAGAAAGTGCAGGTCTCCGATTTGTTAGAGTGAAGTGGGGGATAGACAGATTACGGGTCCGGAGATTATACAAGAAACTACCGAGAAGATCATCCAAATTCAACAACGGTTGAAAACCGCCCAAAGTCGACAAAAGAGCTACGCTGACATTAAAAGAAAGATATAGAATTTGAAATTGGAGAGATGGTCATGCTTAAAGTTGCACTTTGGAAAGGCGTTGTTCGATTTGGTAAACGAGGGAAATTAAATCCAAGGTATATTGGACCATTCAAGATTATTGATCATGTCGGACCAGTAGCTTACCGACTTGAGTTACCTCAACAATTCGCGACTGTACATAACACTTTTCACGTCTCGAATTTGAAGAAATGTTTTGCTAAAGAAGATCTCACTATTCCGTTAGATGAAATCTAAATCAACGAAAAACTTCAATTCATCGAAGAACCCGTCGAAATAATGGATCGTGAGGTTAAAAGACTTAAGCAAAACAAGATACCAATTGTTAAGGTTTGATGGAATGCTCGTAGAGGACCCGAGTTCACCTGGGAGCGTGAAGATCAGATGAAGAAGAAATACCCGTATCTATTTCCAGAAGATTCGTCAACACCTTCAACAGCTTAAAATTTCGGGACGAAATTTATTTAACGGGTAGGTACTGTAGTGACCCGAACTTTTCCATGTTTATATATATTAATTGAGATTGATATTTACATGATTAAATGTTTCCAACATGTTAAGCAATCAAACTTATTAAGACTTGATTAATTGAAATATGTTTAATATAGACAATTGACCACCCAAGTTGACCGGTGATTCACGAACGTTAAAACTTGTAAAAACTATATGATGACATATATATGGATATATATATATAGTTAACATGATACTATGATAAGTAAACATATCATTAAGTATATTAACAATGAACTACATATGTAAAAATAAGACTACTAACTTAATGATTTTTAAACGAGACATATATGTAACGATTATCGTTGTAAAGACATTTAATGTATATATATCATATTAAGAGATATTCATACATGATAATATCATGATAATATAATAATTTAAAATCTCATTTGATATTATAAACATTGGGTTAACAACATTTAACAAGATCGTTAACCTAAAGGTTTCAAAACAACACTTACATGTAACGACTAACGATGACTTAACGACTCAGTTAAAATGTATATACATGTAGTGTTTTAATATGTATTTATACACTTTTGAAAGACTTCAATACACTTAACAAAATACTTCTACTTAACAAAAATGCTTACAATTACATCCTCATTCAGTTTCATCAACAATTCTACTCGTATGCACCCGTATTCATACTCGTACAATACACAGCTTTTAGATGTATGTACTATTGGTATATACACTCCAATGATCAGCTCTTAGCAGCCCATGTGAGTCACCTAACACATGTGGGAACCATCATTTGGCAACTAGCATGAAATATCTCATAAAATTACAAAAATATGAGTAATCATTCATGACTTATTTACATGAAAACAAAATTACATATCCTTTATATCTAATCCATACACCAACGACCAAAAACACCTACAAACACTTTCATTCTTCAATTTTCTTCATCTAATTGATCTCTCTCAAGTTCTATCTTCAAGTTCTAAGTGTTCTTCATATATTCTACAAGTTCTAGTTACATAAAATCAAGAATACTTTCAAGTTTGCTAGCTCACTTCCAATCTTGTAAGGTGATCATCCAACCTCAAGAAATCTTTGTTTCTTACAGTAGGTTATCATTCTAATACAAGGTAATAATCATATTCAAACTTTGGTTCAATTTCTATAACTATAACAATCTTATTTCAAGTGATGATCTTACTTGAACTTGTTTTCGTGTCATGATTCTGCTTCAAGAACTTCGAGCCATCCAAGGATCCATTGAAGCTAGATCCATTTTTCTCTTTTCCAGTAGGTTTATCCAAGGAAATTAAGGTAGTAATGATGTTCATAACATCATTCGATTCATACATATAAAGCTATCTTATTCGAAGGTTTAAACTTGTAATCACTAGAACATAGTTTAGTTAATCCTAAACTTGTTCGCAAACAAAAGTTAATCCTTCTAACTTGACTTTTAAAATCAACTAAACACATGTTATATATCTATATGATATGCAAACTTAATGATTTAAAACCTGGAAACACGAAAAACACCGTAAAACCGGATTTACGACGTCATAGTAACACCGCGGGCTGTTTTGGGTTAGTTAATTAAAAACTATGATAAACTTTGATTTAAAAGTTGTTATTCTGAGAAAATGATTTTTATTATGAACATGAAACTATATCCAAAAATTATGGTTAAACTCAAAGTGGAAGTATGTTTTCTAAAATGGTCATCTAGACGTCGTTCTTTCGACTGAAATGACTACCTTTAAAAAAACGACTTGTAACTTATTTTTTTGACAATAAACCTATAATTTTTCTGTTTAGATTCATAAAATAGAGTTCAATATGAAACCATAGCAATTTTATTCACTCAAAACGGATTTAAAATGAAGAAGTTATGGGTAAAACAAGATTGGATAATTTTTCTCATTTTAGCTACGTGAAAATTGGTAACAAATCTATTCCAACCATAACTTAATCAACTTGTATTGTATATTATGTAATCTTGAGATACCATAGACACGTATACAATGTTTCGACCTATCATTTCGACACATCTATATATATTTCGGAACAACCATAGACACTCTATATGTGAATGTTGGAGTTAGCTATACAGGGTTGAGGTTGATTCCAAAATATATATAGTTTGAGTTGTGATCAATACTGAGATACGTATACACTGGGTCGTGGATTGATTCAAGATAATATTTATCGATTTATTTCTGTACATCTAACTGTGGACAACTAGTTGTAGGTTACTAACGAGGACAGCTGACTTAATAAACTTAAAACATCAAAATATATTAAAAGTGTTGTAAATATATTTTGAACATACTTTGATATATATGTATATATTGTTATAGGTTCGTGAATCAACCAGTGGCCAAGTCTTACTTCCCGACGAAGTAAAAATCTGTGAAAGTGAGTTATAGTCCCACTTTTAAAATCTAATATTTTTGGGATGAGAATACATGCAGGTTTTATAAATGATTTACAAAATAGACACAAGTACGTGAAACTACATTCTATGGTTGAATTATCGAAATCGAATATGCCCTTTTTTATTAAGTCTGGTAATCTAAGAATTAGGGAACAGACACCCTAATTGACACGAATCTTAAAGATAGATCTATTGGGCCTAACAAACCCCATCCAAAGTACCGGATGCTTTAGTACTTCGAAATTTATATCATATCCGAAGGGTGTCCCGGAATGATGGGGATATTCTTATATATGCATCTTGTTAATGTCGGTTACCAGGTGTTCACCATATGAATGATTTTTATCTCTATGTATGGGATGTGTATTGAAATATGAAATCTTGTGGTCTATTATTATGATTTGTTATATATAGGTTAAACCTATAACTCACCAACATTTTTGTTGACGTTTTAAGCATGTTTATTCTCAGGTGATTATTAAGAGCTTCCACTATCGCATACTTAAATAAGGACAAGATTTGGAGTCCATGCTTGTATGATATTGTGTAAAAACTGCATTCAAGAAACTTATTTTGTTGTAACATATTTGTATTGTAAACCATTATGTAATGGTCGTGTGTAAACAGGATATTTTAGATTATCATTATTTGATAATCTACATAAAGCTTTTTATACCTTTATTGATGAAATAAAGGTTATGGTTTGTTTTAAAATGAATGCAGTCTTTGAAAAACATCTCATATAGAGGTCAAAACCTCGCAACGAAATCAATTAATATGGAACGTTTTTAATCAATAAGAGCGGGACATTTCAATACATGTAAATCAACGTGTACTAAACTCAAATAACATACATCCGCTTTATAGTTCAGGCTAGGGTCTCTATACCTAGAACGGACGGGGATGTCAAGCTCTATGGATCCATATACAACTACTCGCGCCCACCAGTTCTTCTAATCGGCAGTTACTAGTTACCAAAGCTAAGGGATTTTCGGTTCAAACTCAGTGTAGAATTTAGTATGTACTTGTGTCCATTGCGTTTAAAATAAAGTGCATGTATTCTCAGCCCAAAAATATAGATTTCAAAAGCAATTAAAAAGAGATCTATAAACTCACATTCCAATATTGTGGTTCAATATTGTAGGCAAAATATGTAGATGCAATGACAACGACGAATGCATGGTTGGTCTCGGATTCACGAATAATACTCCCGAACTATACCCATAATTTCCTTAGCTAAAACCCACTTGAAACTTGTTTTAAAAATCACTCCAGCATAACTCCATCGTAGTATTTTATGTATACTACTAATATTTAATTTGAATATTACACTAGAATTATTACGGAATAAAAATATATGAAATAAATATATATGTAAATATATGCGTGTGTGTTTTTCTTCGATCGATCGATATATATATATATATATATATATATATATATATATATATATATATATATATATATATATATATATATATATATATATATAAATAATAATTTAATAAAGTAACAATATAATAATAAAATAATAATATAATAATAAAAGGAATCAATCGTGTGAATTAACTTAGCTGCCTCTATTTTGTTAGTTTATGCCGACAGTTTTTCTGGGACCAGTATTTCGTGCTCTATTGCTAATAATTGATGGGTAAAAGTATAAATAAAAAAAATGCCACTTTTTATAATTGAAAACATATATTTATTTTGGTCTTAAGCTTTATAAATATAGTTGTAAAAAGGTTCATTTATTTATAGAATTACTATATACGTTCGATGTAGAGTGTACTTACTAGTCTGCTGATCATTCCGTGCCACCGTAAGTCACAAAATTCATTTAATTCAATCGAATGAATGAATTTTAATATTTCAAAAAATCATATTTATTAAATACTTCATGGGTATTTTATGTAACTTATAATTAATAATTTCTATCATGTCGCTTTCATATGAATAGTAAATTAATTAATTTGGTTTCATTTACTATTCACATGAATAGTAAATGAATTAATTTTAATTCAACTATTTAAGTTACGTTGTTATACGTTGTGCTTTACAACTTGTACATCTTTGATTTAACTTCGTGTCCTCTTAAAAACTAAAAAAATACATAATAAAAATAAAACAATTTAATACTTAAAAATTTTAAATTGAAATTGCATCATTCAATAGTAAATTTTTATCATTTCTTATATAAATATTATTCGCATGATTCCGTATATATTGAAAACTCTTATGTTTTTTAAAATATGTATATAATACTTTGTGAAAATGATTAATAAGATATTAAATTCTTATGTTTTCAAGTTAGATGTATATATATGTATATAATACATGTTATGACATTCGTGAATCGTCGGACAAACAGGGTGGTCAACAGTTATATAAAAACTCATTTTGAAAAGTTTTAAAACTTGTTAAAATTCATTGCTTATCATGTCGGAATAGTGTTATCATGTGAAGATTAAGTTTAAATTTGGTCAGAAATTTCCGCCTCGTCACAGGTTTACTCCCTAAACCCAAAACCCTAAACCCTCAACTCTAAACCGTTCGTGTTAAAAAATTCAATCTAAACCCTAATTTCTAAACCCTAAACCCTAGTTTCTATACCCAAAACGCTAATTTCTAAACCCTAATGGCTAAACCCTAATTTTTAACCCCCTAATATCTAAACCCTAATTTCTAACCCCTTAAAAAAACTTAGAATCAAAACATTCAATGCATTGAATGTTTTCATTTTTTTCTTCGAGGGTTTTACCGTTAAAATAATAACATTCATCCCAAAGTGTCTATTTTAAATCTTACATATTTTCATGTGATTTTGATACCTGAAAAAAATAATTTCGAAAAAAACGAGAAAAATACTTCCCCCTAAAAAAAGTGCTTCTCTCTTAATTAAATCTCATCAAGAAATAATATTTGTTTGGCATACACTTTTATTCAAGTTCTTGATACTGAAAAAATGAATACTAAAACTATTATATAGGTATTGTTTGTCATTGAGGATTAAATGAAATTAATCTTTTTTGATAGTTGTGAAGTGCGATCCATGCCAAAGCTCTTTGCCTTATAGTGAGTATAGGTTGTAATTTTTTAAAGGTTGAAACACGTAATTCATCAATCTGTAGAAGAGGATTTATATTAATTAAATTCACAGCAACAGTCCAACACCAAGTATTATTAAATCTAATAAAATTTTTATGGCATAATTGTAATATACCCTGATAAAGCTGTTTAGTAAGGTTTGACCATAACATACACTTAATATGGGTACCACTGCATTAAGCATTCAAATAGTATAAGTTAATGTATTGATTATTAATAATTTAATGATTTTATCAAAGGAACATAATGTATTTAAATTTTAACATAAGTGGCAATTGATAGGAAACAAATAGGAGGAGAGGGTAGATGATGAACAAATGATAGAAACAATTAAAGATGAATAACTGGTTACTTATTATTATTTACTAAAGATGATAAACAAAATCAGAGGAGATCTATAGTGATGGATAACACTCTGCCTAATCAAGAAGAAGCACCACGCTTACTTCTTGCCCAAACTGCAATAGCTAATACAAAACAAACAAAATAAACCTGACTTAGTAACCCTAATCAACTAACAATAGTATATAAAGCATTTCCATTGGGCTTGGTCTTGACTATCATTATTGGGCTTGGCCATGGGCTATTCTCTATCATTTGATTTCACGAAGGTAAAAAGTAATTGACTTTTTAGCACTTCTTTTGTCCCATTTGATTTCAACAGGACTATTTTCAACCAGTTGTCCGAGAACATCTGTATACAAGATATACACAAATCCATTTAATAATGAATGCGAATCATATGAAAAATCATGTGCAAATAATGTATTATATAAATTTTGTATATAAACCATAACGATGGCATGTTAGATAATTACCAAAAGTAGTTGATGGATTAACGATCCATTCATTAACATCTTCATATGACACAGGCACAAAACCATCTTCCGGCAACATAAAAGATGCAGGCCTGCGAACAGTAGTTTGTCGCAATATTAGTACCTTCCACTCGTTAGATCCCATGTTATAGTGTAGTTCATCGTAGGGGACAACACCAAAACCGATCAGTTCCAAAAAAAAAACTCCCTTCAACAAATGTTCTACGAAAGAATGCAATCAACCTCTTCAGAATTGTAGCAGCAATCTTGTTACCCTATTTCATAACCACATAAATTTAAATAATACGTAGTATACAAATAGATCAATACTATTAAGTTTATATGCGATTAATGTAACATCCTGTTACCGGGCCTAGCTGAAATGACCCTTTTGACCTTGGGAGTGTTTGTATGTTATTATAATAATAATATGTTTATAATTATTGATAGGTCAGATCATGTTGAGATTGAGAGAAAAGATAAGATAGAGTGAGATTCGGTATATAGGAAGAAGAATCGGTATGAGAGAGAATCGGTAAAATTACATTCCACAGCTTCTAGAACTTGGTTACAATACAATGGCTATCTAATTAGGACTACTTAGGTTCCTTATATAGCCCTCTTCTAAGGAACCTTCATTTAAGCTTAATTCACATTAACACTATACAACTTCGGGGTCCTAACAATCTCCCCCTTAGTGTTAAATGTGAACTTTACAATATAATCCTATTGTGAAATCTTAAAAGGTCCAAACGTTAGCTTCCATCGTGAGCCATCTGGTTTTGAAACTTCTACTTGATTTTCTAAAATTTGCTTAGAAGTTTTCCAGACTCCCCATGCTTTCCTTGGATCTCCCTCATGTAATGGATATTCATCCATTTCCTTGAAATACCTTCTCTTTCTCTGGCCACGAAGAATCTCAAACTGTCTTGTACGGATTCGGAGCTTTAAACAATCTCTGATATGCTTTATAAACTCTCCAAGACCCATTTTTGTATCGAAGTCATCAACCTTGCTTTGACGAATTTTAAGATACTTCAGTGCAACCTTAAGTGTTCCATCTGAATATTTGTTCAGCTCTTCAGTACGAATGAACACCTTTTCCTTTTGAGAATTTACAAATACAAACCCTTCAAGTTCGAATTACATTTAAAACATCCTCATATCCTTCAGTCCCTCCGTAAATTGATTCGGACACGTTATTCGAATCTTTTTCCTATTTGCTTCGAGACCTATTTGAAAATCTTCACGTCTCATCAGTTCAATTGTCTCCATCATATATCTTTTCACAGCTTCCAAAGCTTGAGCTTTAGCAAAAGGTCAAATGGTGATGATACTGAGGTAGTTGTAGATGTGAATGATGTCAAGCATATCAAGATTATGAAAATCTGCTTCTGTGAACTTGTACTCTTTCTCATCTTCTCTAATAACGTGGAACTGACTGATGACGTCTTTCTTTTCACTTATCTCTACTCCGACTCGAGCAATATTCAACACTTCTGAAATACGATATTTTCTTTGAAGCCACAAATCATCTTCATCTTTGTTGATATGTTTCCTCCATATAAACTCATACCAATTCCTTTCACTTACTAGAAGCAATCGTAAACCTATATAAGTAAATGTTTTACTCCTTGGTATATCTTTGATGCGGAAGATCTTGTAAGCATTTTCTTCGATGAATGTGTTTCGTAACGTTATAAAATCATGTTCAACTCCCAATAACAATCTTTGTTCCTGATTCTTAAAGAATATTGCATGGTTGTATTTGAATCTGGAATTTACTGTTTCACTTGATGTAGATGTACCAGAAGTTGAGCTTTCATTAGCATTTGTTGGATGTGAACTCAATGAGGGTGTAGAATTCGATAAATGATCAGTAGGATTTGTTGCATCATCATTTGAAACATCATCATCTTCAATATGATCGAAGATATCATCTTCATTTGGATCAACATAAAGATTGACTTCATCGTCATCAGAAGAATCCATTTCATCATCACTTTCTATTACTGGATCAGGATTCCCTTCATCTACAATCTCTACATCTTTCGGAATTGAAGATACTGAAGATAACTTGCTTAAGATGATAAACCCATCATCATCCGTCTCTTCAAAATAAAAATCACTTAAGTTCAAATCCTCATCTACTGGTCCACTATCAGCCTCTTTATGAACAATTGGAATTATAACTTGCTCAGGCTCCTTATCATCAATTTCATCATGTGCAGAAACCATTTCTGATTCCGTCTGAACTTGTTGAGCTTGTGAAGCTGATGAAGACCTCACATCACCACCCTTGGTTGAAATGTTCACCGATAGATATTCTCCATCTACTCCTATCTCCCCCTCATGGCTATTCTGAGGATCAGAATCGTTATGTTCATCATCACGGTGAGGACTCAAAGGAGAAGAGCAGGAAGTAAGTGGATATCAAACATGAGCACGAAACAATGCTTGAAGCGAAGTGCATTGAAGAACATCAAGATTGACTCTAGAAAACATACGACTGAAATATTCTTGCTCCAAAGCATCATAAAAATGTGGTAAACGAGAGGGTGATGATGGAAAAGTAACAATGGGAACAACAGCAGTAGCAACATTGGATGAAGGTGATGTCGATGGAAGTGTGTGAGTTGCCGTGAGGGCAGGTAAGGATGATTGTGCGGTATTATTCTTATATGTAAGGCTGTACATACTACTTGTCAGATTCGTGATATCCCCTTCTGATGGAGGTTGGGTAACAACCGGAGTTGTCACCGGCGAAGTTTCTTTCGAAGCATCCGCCTCCATGACTTTAGTCTCATGGGACTCTGACTGAGTAGCAGAACTACCCGTCGGTTTAGCTCTCGCAGAGATATTACTATCTTCGACTCCTGAAATAATTGATATACCATGAGGTGGCAAATCTCTTTCAGTTAAAGACTCTTCCTCCAGACCCTGAGATTCAGAATCCGGAAGAGAAGTGGTTTGATCCAATGGATCACTTTCATGAACCAAGGGATCAGTATGCTGGAAGTCTGATAAATATCCCGAAGGATTGTCATGTTGACTCGTTTCCATGGGACGCAGCAGATCTCCCTCATCAAGAGAAGCCGGACCTCGAGACCCTGTTGTACGTTGAGGCACAGGAGGATTTCCAGCCGATACGCAGGGTGCCTTTTCAAGATTTTTCGGCTCCCCTTCGGCCGTTCTGGACTTCAATGATTGAGTTTCCTCAATCGATTGAGTCAATGCAGACTTTACTGCAGAGGAAGACTTTACTTCCTTAGATGCCGAAGCACCTTGCTTTATAGGATTTATTCTTAAGTCCTGTTTAGATTGGATGGGCTTAGTGGTCTTTGTACCATCCGTGCATTTAAATCTCTTGCCTACCGAAACTTGTGCTTCATTTAGCGTAGGGCTTACTGTTATTATTGGATGTGATACGGAAATGGGTGAGGGTGACCTAATTGGTTCTAGGTCTTGGTTCGTATCACCAATGGCTGTAGTAACTGTTTGGCGGACGATAGGTGTCGAAGTCCTAGATCTAGTTACTCGTTGGGTTGGTGGAGTCTGAATCATCTCATCAGGCACATATAGAGTTCTCTTAGGAGAATGTTTGGGAGACGATTCAGATGCTGTTGCTGAAGTGTCGGTGTCACTGCTCACTTCGGGTGTTGTGGAAAGGGTTGGTTCAATCCTAGTTGGACTAGGTTCCCTGATCCTCACGGGGTGAGCTTGGTGTGCAGCCCTAGATCGTTTAAGGTTCACCCTAAGTGGAGGATTAGCTGGTCCAGGTGGTTGTACTACAGGTTCCTCTACAACCTCTGGGGCTGGAACCGCGGCGGGTTCAACTTGTTCTTGTTGTACCGGGTTCAGAAGAGGTATTCCTACAGCCTCAAAATAAGAACGCATACGAGCGTCTTGGGGTTCAGCTAGCCTCACTAGCCAATTTGGAATCGGTGCAGTGAATTGATTATCAGATACCATCGGGGTATTCATCTTCAGCTCCCTAAACCGTTTCATCTGTAATCCATGTGTACCTGGTACAAATATATTTGCATTTCTGCAAGCATTTATAGCATCATGGATAAAGATACAGAAAAACCTTTCGCAAGGGATGTATGAATCCCTTGGCTTATCAACTTGAGCTTGAACCAAATCCCATATTAGTTCTGCATAGTCAGGAGCTTCTACTCTTATGAAAGAGTAGAACAACTTCAGTATAGGCACAGTCAGGCTGTCGGATCCTCTCCTTGTCATCAGCAAGCATCTATTGGTGATTGAGAAGATCACATACCACCTTGAGTGCAGATATTTCTTCTGAAACTTAGCTGGAGGGACATTGCGGGCTCCAACATAACCAAGATCAAAGACATATGACATCATCTTTTGAGTAGCAGGAAAAGCAAGAGCATTCTACACAACATGAAGTCTGAATATCCTCCTGAAATCAGCCTTAGTGATACTCCTCCTCCCCTGAACTCCTCTCAGTTGAAATTCAAAATGAGCTTGTGTTCCCTTTGGATTTTCAGCAGAAGGTTATGTAGATTCCACAAACCTAATTGTTCTGTTAAGTAGCTCCAGATCTGTTACAGATACACTGACTGTAGAGTTTAGAGTAGGCTACAGAGTGTGTCTCTCTAGAATTGTAGTCCAGTAGTTGCAGGGAATGTTGGTTTCAGAGTTGATGAAGTGATTGTTCGTCATTTAGCTGTATAAATAAGAAATAGAAGACCACAAGATATTTAACATAAAGCATATATCTCTATTCTTATTTGCCTTTGAAATCCTTTGAATATGTTTTATCTTTTATACTTTATGATTTTTATGGTTTTTCAAAGATATAAAAATCCTATATTCTCAAATATGAACATGTAATTGACAATCATGACATTCATATGATATTCATCACAATACAAATTCATCATGCAAAATCAATTATATAACACAAAGAATCAGAACAACACTTAGTCAATTTTTAAACACAATATCAAGCAGATTCGGTAGTCATGAAAACTTGAGATTCTGTAACCAAATAAGCTTGAGTTTTCAGATCAGAAAGATATAGAATAAACATGTTAAGTGTTTGAAGATAAAAATCAGAAAATTTCAAGGTACCAAAAGTCAGATTCGGTATCAAGAGAAGAACAGATTCGGTATCTCCAAAATTAACATAAAGTCACTCAAACATGCATATTCTATCATGTAAAATCACAACCATAATCAATTAACCACTCAATTAGAAGCAGATCAACATGTTAATCGTATGAACAGACTCGGTACAGTAGACATAACATATTCAGTAGATACAGAATCCATCAAAAAATCAATTAAACATGTAATCAAGCTTGGTCAAATGATAGATCAATCAATATAACTCAGAGTAGACAAGAATTCATGTTAATTAACCAAATCAATTGAGTTTAATCAAAGTTTAAAAGAATACGACTCAGACTCGGTATAAACAACAGAATTTCAAAATTGAGAGTCACAATCTAGTTATTTTGATCTTTTCTGGTTGAAAAACATTTAGTTTTCTCAGATCTACACGTATGTATCTAAAGCAATGATTAAAATGAAATTATACCAAAGATTTGAAGAAACGGAAGAACGGATTCGATAGATTAGGCAGATTCGGTATGTTCAATTAGACTCGGTAGGTAATTAAGCACAGTAAGAGAGTTAGTTTGACTTTGACCCTCCTTTTATAGATACCAAAGATAAAATACCGAATGGGCTTTACCGAATGGGCCTATTTTACCGAATACAGTCCACTTTTCAAAACTTTATCAATTTAACTTCAAAATCTTGACAAATTGATTTTTCCTATTAAAATTCATTTCAATCTTTTCATGGTAAATAATTCTGAGACAATTTTTGAAAACTTTGAACTTACCGAATCTGTACTGTTGGATGTCAGATTCGGTATAATGCTAAAAATAGCATTTATTCAGTAAAAATCAAATATTTTTGAATTTTATCTTTTCCAATTTTTATGAATTTTTCAAAATAAGATTTGTACTTAAAAGAACTTTGAATTTGTAAACAAAGTACAAATCTTCAGTGATATTAATTGTTAAAACGGGTTGCATACTGAGATGTATACAAGCCTTAGTGAATTATTTCAGATATAAAACAAAGAATTTATGAATTCACTTTTGAAAAACAACATTTTTTAGTAATTTTCTCATTTTCTCCCCCTCAAAATGTGATATACAAGAATGTAAATCAGCATTTTGATAAAATTCCCAAGAAAATAAATTATCTCCCCCTTGAAATATGGTATCAATGAGTTACCTCCCCCTTTCGTAACCATTGAACAATTATATCCAGGAAGTTATCATAAATCTAAAGGCTCCCCCTTAAAAGATGATATCCAAAGCATATGAAAGAAGTTGCTCCCCCTAGAAAGTATCTACTCCCCCTAAACACAAGATCCCAAGAATAAGTCCCAAAAGATCTAAGGAATATCAAGCACTATACTCTACCATGCCAATCTCTTTGATCAAGAACTTTAGCCTAAGTTCATCTAAGGGCTTAGTGAACATGTCAGCTAATTGCACTTTGGTAGGCACAAAGTATAACTCTACATCTGCTTTCTCTACATGGTCCTTAATGAAATGATAGCGAATATCTATGTGTTTAGTCTTAGAATGCTGGACCGGGTTGCTTGTTATTGCTATAGCACTTTGTGAATTACAGTAAATCGGGGTTTTAGAAAACTTAAAGCCATAGTCTGAAAGTTGAATTTGCATCTACAAAACTTGTGAACAACAATGAGCTGCAGCAATGTACTTAGACTCAGCTGTTGATAAAGACACACAGTTCTGCTTTTTGGATGACCAACCAACTAGCCTATTCCCCAACATCTGAATTGATTCAGAAGTGCTTTTTCTATCAACATGGCAACCGCCATGATCCGCATCAGTGTAAGCAGTGAGATTGAAATCGGATCCATGAGGATACCAGATCCCAAGTTTAGGTGTACCTTTAAGGTACTGAAAAATCCTAACAACCGCTTTGGAATGAGATTTCTTAGGGTTTGACTGAAAGCGGTCACAGACAGTTACAGCAAGTGTAATGTCAGGTCGACTTGCAGTCAGATACATTAAAGAACCAACCATGCTTCGATAAAGTGTAATATCAAAGGGTTCCCCATTAGTATCAGCATCCAGTAAAGTCCTCATTGGGGTTGTCATTGGTTTTAAAGCAGTCATTTTAAAACGTTTTAGCATATCATTGATATACTTTGTTTGACTAAGAAAAATCCCGTTTGGTAATTGTTTTACTTGTAACCCCAAAAAGAAATTTAACTGGTCAAGCATGCTTATTTCGAATTTGTTGGCCATAAGGTCACCAAATTCTTTGCATAAGGCCGGGGACGTGGAACCAAAAATAATGTCATCAACGTAAATTTGAACCAAGAGAATGTGACCGTGGTTTTTACGGATGAATAGCATTGTATCAATTGTTCCACGAGAGAAGCCATTGTCCAGCGAATACTTTGTTAAGGTCTCGTACCATGCACGTGGTGCTTGCTTCAGACCATACAAAGCTTTTTCCAAGTAGTATACTTGATTTGGATGAATGGGATCGACAAAGCCTTCTGGTTGATCGACATAGACTTCCTCTTGAAGATGACCATTCAGAAATGTAGTTTTAACGTCCATTTGAAATACCGTGAACTTCATATGAGAAGCAAATGCAAGGAAAAGATGAATAGCCTCAATCCTAGTGACCCGAACTTTTCCATGTTTATATATATTAATTGAGATTGATATTTACATGACTAAATGTTTATATATATTAATTGAGATTGATATTTACATGACTAAATTATTCCAACGTGTTAAGCAATCAAACTTGTTAAGACTTGATTAAATGAAATAAGTTTCATATAGACAATTGATCACCCAAGTTGACCGGCGATTCACGAACGTTACAAAATTGTAAAAACTACATGTTGTGGTATATATAGATATATATATATGGTTGACATAAGATTATGATGAGTAAGTATCTCACTAAATATATTAACAATGTGTGATATACATAAGAAATGAGATTACTAAGTTAAGAAACTCGAAATGATATATATAACGATTATCGTTATGATAACGTCTACTAAATACATATGTATCATATTAAGATATTGATACACTATATTTAACATGATAAAATTATATTTAAATATATCATTAAGTGTGTTAACAATGAACTACATATGTAAAAACAAGACTACTAACTCAAGAATTACGAAACGAGACTTATATGTAACGATTATCATTGTAACGATATTTTAATGTATATATCATATTAAGAGATATTCATACATCATAATATCATGATAATATAATAATTTAACATCTCATTTGATATAATAAACATTGGGTTAAAAACATTAATTGAGATCGTTAACTTAAAGGTTTCAAAACAACACTTACATGTAACGACTAACGAAGACTTAACGACTCCATTAGAATGTATATACATGTTGTGTTTTGATATGTATTCTTACACTTTTGAAAGATTTCAAGACACATATCAAGGTACTTCTACTTAACAAAAATGCTTACAATTACATCCTCGTTCAGTTTTATCAACAATTCTACTCGTATGCACCCGTATTCGTACTCGTACAATACACAGCTTTTAGATGTATGTACTATTGGTATATACACTCCAATGATCAGCTCTTAGCAGCTCATGTGAGTCACCTAACACATGTGGGAACCATCATTTGGCAACTAGCATGAAATATCTCATAAAATTACAAAAATATTAGTAATCATTCATGACTTATTTACATGAAAACAAAATTACATATCTTTTATATCTAATTAATATACCAACGACCAAAAACACCTACAAACACTTTTATTCTTCAATTTTATTCATCTAATTGATCTCTCTCAAGTTCCATCTTCAAGTTCTAAGTGTTCTTCATAAATTCCATAAGTATAGTTTCATAAAAATCAAGAATACTACCAAGTTTGCAAGTTTACTTCAAAGCTTTCTAATCCATTCCAAGTAATCATCTAATATCAAGGAACCTTTGTTATTTATAGTAGGTTATCTTTCTAATTCAAGGTAATATTCATATTCAAACTTTGATTCAATTTCTACAACTATAACAATCTTATTTCGAGTGAAAATTTTACTTGAACTGTTTTCGTGTCATGATTCTGCTTCAAGAACTTTCAAGCCATCCAAGGATCCTTCGAAGCTAGATCCATTTTTCTCATTTCCAGTAGTTTTATCCAGAAAACTTGAGGTAGTAATGATGTTCATAACATCATTCGATTCATACATATAAAGCTATCTTATTCGAAGGTTTAAACTTGTAATCACTAGAACATAGTTTAGTTAATTCTAAACTTGTTCGCAAACAAAAGTTAATCCTTCTAACTTGACTTTTAAAATCAACTAAACACATATTCTATATCTATATGATATGCTAACTTAATGATTTAAAACCTGGAAACACGATGAACACCATAAAATCGGATATACGCCGTCGTAGTGAAACCGGGGGCTGTTTTGGTTTGGATAATTAAAAACTATGATAAACTTTGATTTAAAAGTTGTTCTTATGGGAAAATAATTTTTTATATGAACATGAAACTATATCCAAAAATCTTGGTTAAACTCAAAGTGAAAGTATGTTTTTCAAAATGGTCATCAAGATGTCGTTCTTTCGACGAAAATGACTACCTCTTTAGTAATTGACATGTAACTTAAATTTCCGACTATAAACCTATACTTTTTCTGTTTGGATTCTTAAATTAGAGTTCAATATGAAACCATAGAAATTTTATTCACTCAAAACGGATTTAAAATGAAGAAGTTATGGGTAAAACAAATTGGATATTTTTGATCTTTTTAGCTACGGGAAATGTTTAACAAATCTATACAAATCATATCCTAGCTAACTTATATTGTATTATACATGTATTCTAATATATTATGTAATCTTGGGATACCATAGACACGTATGCAAATGTTTTGACATATCATATCGACCCATGTATATATATTATTTGGAACAACCATAGACACTCTATATGCAGTAATGTTGGAGTTAGCTATACAGGGTTGAGGTTGATTCCAAAAATATATATACTTTGAATTGTGATCTAGCCTGAGATGTGTATACACTGGGTCGTGGATTGATTCAAGATAATATATATCGATTTATTTTTGTACATCTAACTGTGGACAACTAGTTGTAGGTTACTAACGAGGACAGCTGACTTAATACACTAAAATCTTTAAAACATAATAAAAATGGTTGTAATTATATTTTGATCATACTTTGATATATATGTATATATTTGTATAGGTTCGTGAATCGATCCGTGGCCAAGTCTTATTTCCGAGGAAGGAAATATCTGTGAAAGTGAGTTATAGTCTCACTTTTAAAATCTAATATTTTTGGGATGAGAATACATGAACGTTTTATAAATGATTTACAAAATAGACACAAGTACGTGAAACTACATTCTATGGTTGAATTATCGAAATTGAATATGCCCCTTTTTATTAAGTCTGGTAATCTAAGAATTAGGGAACAGACACCTAATTGACGCGAATCCTAAAGATAGATCTATTGGGCCTTACAAACCCCATCCAAAGTACCGGATGATTTAGTACTTCAAAATTTATATCATATCCGAAGGATGTCCCGGAATGATGGGGATATTCTTATATATGCATCTTGTTAATGTCGGTTACCAGGTGTTCACCATATGAATGATTTTTATCTCTATGTATGGGATGTGTATTGAAATATGAAATCTTGTGGTCTATTGTTACGATTTGATATATATAGGTTAAACCTATAACTCACCAACATTTTTGTTGACGTTTAAAGCATGTTTATTCTCAGGTGAATATTAAGAGCTTCCGCTGTTGCATACTAATATAAGGACATGATTTGGAGTCCATGTTTGTATGATATTGTGTAAAAACTGCATTCAAGAAACATATGTCGATGTAATATATTTCTATTGTAAACCATTGTGTAATGGTCGTGTGTAAACAATATATTTTAGATTATCATTATTTGATAATCTACGTAATGTTTTTAAAACCTTTATTGATAAAATAAAGGTTATGGTTGTTTTAAAAATGAATGCAGTCTTTGAAAAACGTCTCATATAGAGGTCAAAACCTCGCAACGAAATAAATTAATATGGAACGTTTATAATCAATATGAACGGGACATTTCATAAACTTAATCCAATTCCCTTGAATTAGATTCGGTAACCTTGCTGCACAAGAAAACAAGTTAGTAACAAACAGAATATCAATGATACCGAAGATTCAGGATACCGAATGTCAACTGTAGCAGTTGACAATACCGTGTCTAAGTCTAAAACTTAGAAATATAACAGAATCCTTTCTCAAACCACACCAATTAGTGGCATATGATCAAACCGAATGTGATAGAATTACAAACACACCACAATCTGCAACACTTAAGATGAATTTCCAGTAATGAAGCAGATTCGGTATGACAGTTACGATACCATGTGTTGATCAAATCTTCAAAACTTGAAGAATTGAAGAAATTGAACCGACAGAAATGTGATTTAACACCTCACGAACACAACTGAATCTTTAAATCTTCACAAAACACCAGAATCAAGCTTGAATTAAGCAATACCGAGAGTTTTAGCCACAAACTCTAAAAATCAACTTGATTCTCCATAATTAAAGTTAAAAAGCAGTAATGATGATCGAAACTCTTTCTAATAGACCTAATGCACCTTCGCTGAACTTATCAAAAGAATCTGAACGTTAGATTATCAAATTCGATAATACCAAATCTGATTCATTTTACCGAGAGAATTCAGATTCTGTAATCTACAATCTTTGGATTGATATAGTGATGTAGAATCACTTCCTGGAAGCTCTGATACCAAATGATAGGTCAAATCATGTTGAGATTGAGAGAAAAGATAAGATAGAGTGAGATTCAGTATATAGGAAGAAGACTCGATATGAGAGAGAATCGGTAAAATTACATTTCACAGCTTCTAGAACTTGGTTACAATACAATGGCTATCTAATTAGGACTACTTAGGTTCCTTATATAGCCCTCTTCTAAGGAACCTTCATTTAAGTTTGATTTTCTACTTAGGTTACAATACAATAATTTTTATTAACTGATGAAGTTTTGGCCATGAATTCTTATCACTAAGGCTGATTTCAGGAGGATATTCAGACTTCCTATTGTGCAGAATGCTCCCGCTTTTCCTGCTACTCAACAGATGATGTCATCTGTCTTTGATCTTGGTTATGTTGGAGCCCGCAATGTTCCTCCGGCTAAGTTTCAGAAGAAATATCTGCACTCAAGGTGGTATGTGATCTTCTCAATCATCAACAGATGCTTGCTGATGACAAGGAGTGGATCCGACAGCCTGACTGTGCCTATGCTGAAGTTGTTCTACTCTTTCATAAGAGTAGAAGCTCCTGACTATGCAGAACTAATATGGGATTTGGTTCAAGCTCAAGTTGATAAGCCAAGGAGTTCATACATCCCTTGTGAAAGGTTTTTCTGTATCTTTATCCATGATACTATAAATGCTTGCATAAATGCAAATATATTTGTACCAGGTACACATGGATTACAGATGAAACGATTTGGGGAGCTGAAGATGAATACCCCGATGGTATCTGATAATCAATTCACTGCGCCGATTCCAAATTGGCTAGTGAGGCTAGCTGAACCCCAAGACGCTCGTATGCGTTCTTATTTTAAGGTTGTAGGAATACCTCTTCCGAACTCGGTACAACAAGAACAAGTTGAACCCGCCGCGGTTCCAGCCCCAGAGGTTGTAGAGGAACCTGTAGTACAACCACCTGGACCAGCTAATCCTCCACTTAGGGTGAAGCTTAAACGATCTAGGGCTGCACACCAAGCTCAACCCGTGAGGATCAGGGAACCTAGTCCAACTAGGATTGAACCAACCCTTTCCACAAAACCCGAAGTGAGCAGTGACACCGACACTTCAGCAACATCATCTGAATCATCTCCCGAACATTCTCCTAAGAGAACTCGATATGTGCCTGATGAGATGATTCAGACTCCACCAACCCAACGAGTAACTAGATCTAGGACTTCGACACCTATCGTCAGCCAAACAGTTACTATAACCGTTGGTGATACGGACCAAGACCTAGAACCAATTAGGTTACCCTCACCCATTTCCGTATCATATCCAATAATAACAATAAGCCCTACGCTAAATGAAGCACAAGTTTCGGTAGGCAAGAGATTTAAATGCACGGATGGTACAAAGACCACTAAGCCCATCCAATCTAAACAGGACTTAAGAATAAATCCTACAAAGCAAGGTGCTTCGGCATCTAAGGAAGTAAAGTCTTCCTCTACAGTAAAGTCTGCGTTGACTCAATCGATTGAGGAGACTCAATCATTGAAGTCTAGAACGGCCGAAGGGGAGCCGAAAAATCTTGAAAAGGCACCCTGCGTATCGGCTGGATATTCTCCTGTGCCTCAATGTACAACAGGGTCTCGAGGTCCAGCTTATCTTGATGAGGAAGATCTGCCGCGTCCCATGGAAACGAGTCAACATGACAATTCTTTGGGATATTTATCAGACTACCATTAGACTGATCCCTTGGTTCATGAAAGTGATCCATTGGATCAAACCACTTCTCTTCCGGATTCTGAATCTCAGGGTCTGGAGGAAGAGTCTTTAACTAAAAGAGATTTTCCACCTCATGGTATATCAATGATTTAAGGAGTCGGAGATAGTAATATCTCTGTGAGAGCTAAACTGACGGGTAGTTCTGCTACTCTATCAGAGGCCTATGAGACTAAAGTGATGGAGGCGGATGCTTCGAAAGAAACTTCGCCAGTGAAAACTCCGGTTGTTACCCAACCTCCATCAGAAGGGGATATCACGAATCTGACTAGTAGTATGTACAGCCCTACATATAAGAATAATATCGCACAATCATCCTTACCTGCCCTCACGGTAACTCACACACTTCCATCGACATCACCTTCAACAGATGCTGCTGATGCTGCTTTTATTCATGGTTACACCGTTGTTTCACTAACTAGGTCACCTTCTCGGATTTCAAATAGATATGGATTACAGTATCTCTCTAACAATGAGGTGGAGGAGCTCTATCTTGCTGAGTTTACTAAACGGACTGATCTTGATGAAGTTCGCGAGACTATGATGATTTACCTTGAGCAAGCAAGGATAATGTATCCTTTCTCTCCATGCAAGTCACCTGGACCAATTCACATGCCTGATCATGATGATTTCGATCCCGACAATCTTCATGAGGGGGAGAATAGAAAAAGTGGTCATCGGTCCAGTGGTTATGAAGCTGGTACATCTAGTCAAGAGAAGGATAAAGATGTTGTTGATATATCTGATTCCGGTAGTGATGAAATTGAGGAAATCCAGCAGTGTGAAAGTTTTCTAGATGAATCAGAAAGTCAGAGAGAGGGTGACTCAGGGATGTTAATGATTATGGATACAGCTGATCAATCAGAGAATAAGTCATCTCAAGAGAACAATCAAACTTTTGACAACATTGAAGATATTTTGAAGGGGTCATCGAGTATCGGCAATGAATTCAATGATCATCAATTTGTTAACTTGACATCTCCAACTGATGAATTTGGAATACACTTCAAAAAGGAGATTTTCTCTAATGGCAAAGAAGATACTACGACTCCTCCTGATTTGAATGTTCCATTTCAAACTGCAGAGATTGTTCTTGAGCGTGATGCTGATTACCAACTAAGTGAGGACGAAGAGAAAAAGATTCTTCGTTCACCATTCATTGAACAACAAGCGTATATAATCTATGGTGATTCTGATCTCGTCCTTTCTTCATCAATGAGTGTTCTGGGTGCATGGAAATATCATAAGAAGCCAGAATATCTCAAAGCTTATCTGAGTGTTCGCAATAAATTCAAATTAAAGAATGAAGAGAAACTTCAAATTCAGCGGAATTCAGAGATCAAAAGCATAAATAAGATTTTGATGATTAATAAGGATGAAGTAAAGATGCCATTGTTTCAAGTTACAAGAATGGATGATGAGGATTATCAGTTTTCAGAAGCGGATTTTGATAAACTAAAGATAGACGACATTATTTTCATTTACAATTATCTGATTAACTTGAATGAATCTGCAACAACTTATCATGCTACTGCAATGAAGGTAGTCTACAGGTTTATTCTTGATTCGATGAGATGGATGTCTGTTCATGATTTTCAAATGGGATTCGAATCTGGACACAAAAAGCTCGGAATCAAACCACCAAATCAAGTGATTGAAGAGTTAAGATACATGTCCTTACTTGAAGTGAGCGACTGTCCATATGGGTTTGCATTTGTCAATTCTCACTATACAAAGATCTTCATCAGAGTCTCAGATTTCAGAAGATACTCAGACGGAACGTTGATGTATGCTTTCAAATACATGAGATGGAGACTGATCAAATAACTGCTATTCAACTGAAGATAATGAGATTGTCAAGTACATTCTCACTAGATTGAAAAGTCATCTCAAAACAAGAGTGAATATACGAAGATATGAGAATCTCAAGGGATTCAAATCTAAAGTTCACTTCAGAGGAACAAAGTTCCTTTAGATGTTTTCAATAGGATTATATTGTAAAGTTCACATTTAACACTAAGGGGGAGATTGTTAGGACCCCGAAGTTGTATAGTGTTAATGTGAATTAAGCTTAAATGAAGGTTCCTTAGAAGAGAGCTATATAAGGAACCTAAGTAGTCCTAATTAGATAGCCATTGTATTGTAACCGAGTTCTAGAAGCTGTGGAATGTAATTTTACCGATTCTCTCTCATACCGAGTCTTCTTCCTATATACCGAATCTCACTCTATCTTATCTTTTCTTTCAATCTCAACATGATCTGACCTATCATTTGGTATCAGAGCTTTCATTAGAACAGACTCTTTTGACAACAAAGATATTTCAGTGTCTTTTTCAATTATTTCGTTTTCCAAATGAATAATTTTCTTGTTTAGCTTTGAAAGTGTGGGTTCATGTTGGTTTTTTAAATCAGAAAGATCTTTTTCTAAGAATTGAACTTTTTCTGCAAGTCGTTCAGATTTTAAACGATAATCAGTTCGTTCGACTTTAATCGGATGAATTATCTTTTTAAGATCTTCCAACTCAGATTCCGAGGAGCTGAGTTGGACAGTCAACTTTTGCAATTCCGATTCTAATTTGGATGAAGATGGTTTGGTCTCAGAAAGTTTGATTTTATCTTTTAAAACCTTGTTTTCAGATTTTAAGCCTTTGACTTCTTTTGACATTGAGACCAGATTCTTCATCAAGTCATTTTGCATTTTTATAAAATCAGGTGAGATTTCAGTTGATTGTACCTCATCATCGTCAGATGTTGAGTCAGAATTCTCCAATGCTTCATTAGCTTTGATGAGCTTAGTCACCTTGCAAACATTTACATGTTCCACCTCTGAGTCTAAATCATCAGTCCAGTTAAACCAAGTATCATCAACCGATTTCAGCTCTCCCCCAGTTTCCATAATCTTAGCCATCAACATTTTCTTCTTGTAGTAAGCTGCGTCCTTCTTCTTAGGCATCTTGTACTCACGAGAGTAATGACCAGCTTTGCCACAATTGAAACAGATTGAATCTTCCTTCTTGGAATCATCAGCACGTTGTTGTTTGGATTGATCAGCTTTCTTGTAGTATGAGGAAGATGATGAGTGTTTGCGTTGATTGCTTGATTTGCCTTTAAACTTGTGTTTGTTCAAGGCGTTTGTGAACATGGCTGCCATCTTGACTAATTCAAGGTGTGAATCATCAACATCAGAAAGATTCAACTCTTCAGAATTAGTTGATTCTTCAACAAGCACTTTCTTGGACAAGCTTTTAGAAGTCGTAAAAGATTTGTTCTTCTTTTTGTCAATTAGGGCAAGAGGATCACCCGGAGAAGACTCTTTCCTTCCTTCTTGAAGTTTAGATACCTCAGGTTGGTAATGCATAAGAACTCCAACAAGCTCATGAATAGTCAACTTGTCAATCTCTTTGGTAGATCGAACAATGGTTCCATAAGGAAGCCAATCAGTATTGAGCTTTTTGAGGAATTTCATGTCGACTTCAGCATATACTTTTACAATCTTACACCTTTTCAACTCATTGAGAACACCATTGAAATGATGGTAGGTATCCTTGAGTAGTTCTTCTAGTTCCTGCTTGAAATCTTCATACAATCCCAGAGCCTTATTCAATTTAGTAACGTCTGACATGTCATAACCTTCTTGTTGTCATTTGATCTCATCCCATATATCTTTTGCAGTAGTGTTGCTATCAACATTTTCAAATAGCTCATCTGAGATAGCTTGCATGACAATATTCTTAGCCTCTATGTCACCCTGAGCTCTTTCACGTTTATCACCAGAAAGTTCATAGACTGGAATTGATATACCAGTATCCGGATGAAAATCAACAACTGGACCATCTCTCAGAGAAGCCCAAATATGTTTAGCTTTCTCACCCTTATAGTCTATGTACTGAGTAATACGATGAAGCCACTGAGTGTACTTGCCATCAAACAACACTGGAGGTTGGGAATCTGATCCAATGATAAGAGTATCTTGTGTAGACATCTTAATTTGAGGTAGATTCGGTATAGATTCGGTATTAAACACAATCTATGATCAGGGTTCAGTATAAAATCTAACAAGAATGTCAGATTCGGTAAAAGATTCGGTACAGTAGCAGATTCGGTAAGTGGTTCGGTACTGTAGCAGATTCAGTAACAATTCGGTAAACCAGATTCTGTATCAGAAACTGATAAGAATCACAAGTAACACACTCAAATTCAGTATGGATTCGTTAACCACACAACTTGAAGCCTTAGAATACTTAAAACCAAAGAATTAAGTGAAACCGAGATTCTGATTCGGTAAATGACTCGGTAGTCAAATTCTGTAAAATATTATGTGTAAACTCAATCCAATTCCCTTGAATTAGATTCGGTAACCTTGCTGCACAAGAAAACAAGTTAGTAACAAACAAAATATCAATGATACCGAAGATTCGGGATACCAAATGTCAACTGTAGTAGTTGACAATACCGAGTCTAAGTCTAAAACTTAGAAATATAACAGAATCCTTTCTCAAACCACACCAATTAGCTGCGTATGATCAAACTGAATGTGATAGAATCACAAACACACCACAATCTGCAACACTTAAGATGAATTTCCAGTAAAGAAGCAGATTTGGTATGACAATTACAATACCGAGTGTTGATCAAATCTTCAAAACTTGAAGAATTGAAGAAATTGAACTGACAGAAATGTGATTTAACACCTCAAGAACATAAATGAATCTTTAAATCTTCACAAAACACCAGAATCTAGCTTGAATTAAGCAATACCGAGAGTTTTAGCCACAAACTCTAAAAATCAACTTGATTCTCCATAATTGAAGTTAAAAAGCTGTAATGATGATCGAAACTCTTTCTAATAGACCTAATACACCTTCGCTAAACTTATCACAAGAATCTAAACGCCAGATTATCAAATTCGATAATACCGAATCTGATTCATTTTACCGAGAGAATTCAGATTCTGTAATCTACAATCTCTGGATCGATATAGTGATGTAGAATCACTTCCTGGAAGCTCTGATACCAAATTGTAGGATCCTAGATCTCATGAATACCATGAATGTGAACATTAGCCACTGATTTGTAATGTATTCAAGAGAGTCGTGGAATATAGTTGACTAGTTTGACTAATGCTCTCTACATTCATGTGGATAATTGTTCACATTCATGGTATTCATGAGATCTAAGTCCAAACAATTATTTAGTTGTTTAGTTGAGACCAGTTTGTGACAAGGGTCACAAAATAGGTTCGTTTGTTTAATTTGGACTCCGTTAGGGTAGCCAAATTAAGTACAAAAGATATCAGATGTAACTGGTAAATACCCGTGTGTGATGGGGTATTGTGTTTTACACAGATATAAAAGCAAGTACCAGCTCCTTTCTATCATTTTTCTGGAAGCTTCCAAATTATACTCCGTACCTAACTGTTTCTCCCTTTAAACCCTAATCTCTTGAATCTCAATTTTGTGTCTAAATTGTGTTGTGTAATCAGTTGCTACTGATTTCGTGGTTATAACAAGGTGATAAGGATAAAAAAGAAGCTCAGTGATAGATTATCTGAGCTAGTTGCTGGTATCCAGTGAGTGGGACTATCTCTTGGTGTAGTATAGAGTAGCAAGTTGCGCTACTATGTTTATATTATTGATAATTGCCATGATTAGTAGTTATGTTATACAGTTGATCGCATTAGGGTTGCCATGCCTTTAGTAGTATTAGTTGCCTATAGTAGCAGTAGTAGTAGTTGACTGGTTACATATACACAAGTAGTAGTTGTTATTGTTGTAGTTGGAACCTTGATCTGTTAGGTTCAGCTCAGAGAGGTCAACCTAGTTGTGGTTGGGTCTAGTTGGCTACTATTTATTGAGTATAGTGCTGAACGACGCATCACCTGCGTGTGGATGACTATACTGGGGATTCAGTAGTAAAGACTATTGGTAGACGCTAGACTGATCAGCTAGTGGTCGTGTGCTTGTACAAGCCGCCGATCCTCTAGTTAGAACAAAGTTGCTAGCTGCTAGTTGTTGTGTGTTGTATGTGGTTGCATATAGTTGTTGCTGTAGGAGTATAAGTTGGTACGGGAGTCGGGCTGACGATATGTTTGACAAGACGAACTCTGATGTCTTAATGTTTCTAATATATGTAGTTAGTCGTTTAACGTAACACCTGTGGTTTGTAATTAAGTAATTAACTAGTTGATTTGTGATAATCATGTTTGCAATTGAATAACGGTATTTATGTGAATTAAGTCTTCCACTGTGATTTAAAAAAAAACAGGGTGTTACATTTCATTTCATTTCATTTATAGTTGGTGAGTTCATCAGTTTATAGTAATCATTTCATTTCCATCATTTTAATAGACCACAAGATTTTAAATATTATAAAACGTGCAGAAGTCCCATTCCAACTGCATAAAAAATATCTTTCATATGAAGAACACCTGGTGAGGATTCAAAATATAATAGTAACCATCTGTGCCGGTCTTTCACCCCACGGCTGAATACATGTGCCTTCAAAATATAGAACCTCTGTGCCGGTCTTTACACTCCACGGCTGAACACATGTTTATAAAATATAGGACAACCGGTGCCAAAATGTCGTAAATAATAAACCATCCACCCGGCTCGGGAGCTCATACGCTCTAACGGAAACCGGGGACTAATGCGTGTCATAATAATCAACCCCAATCCCAGATAATTCTATCATAGAATGCAGTTAAGGTACTTGTGTCTATTGCGTCAAACATTTATAAAAGCGCATGTATTCTCAGTCCCAAAAATATATTGCAAAAGCATTTAAAAAAGGAGCAAATGAAACTCACCGTATTGTATTTTGTAGTAAAAATACATATGACGACATTGAACAACTAAACAATGCAAGGTTGGTCTCGGATTCACGAACCTATATCATTTTTATATTTATTAAAACATATAATCGTATTTGAATAAGTTTATATATATTAATGATTATACTAATTATATTATGTGTTATATAGATAAGTTTATTATATTTAATTTATATATTTCATATAACTAATATTCATTATAATATATTAATAATACTCATTCATATTATGGTTTAAATATATATAAAAAAAATATATTTATTTATTGGTTGATATATTTATATATAGCTAAGTTAATATCATTTTAATAACAAGAATATAGTGATATGTAATATTAATATTATTATAACGTATTTTTATATATAAAAAAAATATCTATTTGTAATAATGCTAAAACGATAAGGATGATAATACTAATGATAGTAATAACAATAATAGTGTTAATTTTTAATAATAACAACTTTACTAATTTTGATAAAAATGATCGTTTTAATAAATAAATAAAAATAATAATAACTTTGATAAATTTTAATTATAACGGTACTTCATTTTAAAAATAAAATGATGATACTAATAACTTTGTTAATAACTAGTTTTTATTACAAACCCCGTGTTAAATATCTAGTCTTATAACCACAGTTTCTATAACTTAATTCTCATAATTATATTCATATTTATACCGGCATTCATATAATTTATAACCAGTTTCCAAATTTTATCTTAACAACTTTTATTACTAACTTCATAATATAGTTGTTATTAACATGTTCAAAACCATAATAGTTAGTAATAATAATAATAATAATACTACTAACAATAATAATGTTAATACTAATAATATTAACAATGATAATAATATAACCCATATAAATGATAATACTTTTAATAACCATTTTATTAATAATAATGATAATAATTTGTAATACAATAATCCTAGTAAATAATATTTATAACATAATAATAATAATAATCATGATAATAAAAAAAATAATAATAACATTAAATTATACCTTAGTAGCATTAAAAAGAAGTAAACTGCCCGAGACGAGAATCGAACCCGCGACCTCTTGAAATCCCAACGACACCCTAAACCATACATCTGACTTTACTTTTCTATTTTAAATCTCAGTCTAATCCGTATAACCCATTCAACTCGGCCCAACAGGAAATATATCTTGGCCTAACAAGCTTTTCTTTAAAAAAAAAATAAAAACGTAGTGGCCTGGGTTCGAACCCAGGACCTCTAGGAAATTACAAACACCTCTAACCATGTAAGCTAACTTGTATTTCTATTTCTGTTCACTACTGAATCCCTTTAAACAGTTTCGTTTTGGCCTAAATGAACACCGTTAAATTCTCGGCCCAACAGTAGTTAAATATTTCGGCTTTAAGGAAAATGAAACGGATCCCAACCCAATCACTAATCCATATACGTTTACTGCTCATAACCTATGATCAATCTTAAACTTAAATCTATCAATTGATGATGTGTGTTTGTCGGCCAACAATAAGAAGGAAAAGGCTCATGCTTCGTCGGAGAGAAAAAAAAATATAGTGCAGCACTAGTATTATTTTATCTCTAATATGCAAACGTATCTATCATTATCAAATTAGAAATCGAAGCCACTCTTTTGCAAGTGGTGTTGATTTGTTTATTATGTAACATCACTTCGTTAAATTTCCATTACCTAACATAATTATACCCGCTAGATAATTCGATCCACCATCCAAATCATGACTCAACGAACAACTTTACATAACCCCACAATAACCCGTTATCAATGAACCAGATAATATGATTGAGGTTTTTGCTGTCGGTGGGAATACGAACGAAATAAAAGAAAAAGATAGGGAGTAATAGAAAACATTTTTCCAACATGAGCTTCGTCCCATTTCATTTCCTTTGCAGCGTGGGACCGAAATAAAATATAAAGCTTCTCTTAGATACCCATTTTACGTCCATAACCTTCCCACTAATAAAAAGTGTCGGCCATTTTGGTTTACTTGACCCACTTGATTAACACATAAAGTGCCATGTTAATTATCTATTCCCATGTTGGTATTATTTTATCTTGTACACATATATTCTAATCCCTTCCTTCTGGGTTAAATGCTCGACATATAATATAGTTTAACAGGAATTGGAGCGTGATATATATAAGTATGGAAAGGTGGTGGGCTTCGGTTGCTTGAGTTGAGAACATGAAGAAGAATAGGAGAAACAAAAGAGAAGGAGAAATATAGGTGATTAAGTGGGTTTCATAATGGTGATGGAGATTGTTGTGTGGTTCGAACAAAGACACGCATAAAAATATATATAAAAACGTTTGATTGTTATGGTGTCGTGGTGGTTGGAAGGATATATGATGTTGGGTCGAGCTTGATCACAAAACGGAAAACAATTGAAGTTGCAACAGGAAATTATAAGGTGATTCATGACTACAAAATAAGAGAGAGAACGAGGGAGATGATGAGGTGAAAAGTTGAAGGTGATATAGGTGGGGTATTAGTGATGATGGAGGAATTCGAATAACTTCTTTCCGCTGGAATTGGTCAAGTGTATAGATATTGTAGTTCTCAATAGCATAGATTAATTGGTTGGAGTTATAGCAATGTGTCGACAGCACAAATATCCAGGAAAAAGAATACAAAAAAGAAAATAAAGGGGAATATGACTGCTAACAGCATTTGGATCGTACTGCTCATGATTTGTACTGGATTAGCAAAAAGATTTCAATTACATACAGTTTGAAAGATACACGAAATAGAATTTGGACGAGCTTGATTGACTAAATATATATATATATATTTAATATTAATAATTATTAAATATAATTATATAAATAATAATAATAATAATAATAATAATAATAATAATACTTTTAATACACTTAATAAAATTTCTAATAATATTAATATAGCAATTATTCTTAAACTTATAACTAAATTTAATATGTTACAAATTTATTAATTATATCATATTCACCAATTATATAATTTATTGAATCCTTATTATTTATATATTACATTATATATAATGTTACTTATGTATAGAAGTCATATATATATTTACATTTTTATTTACACACAATTGTTCGTGAATCGTCAGGAATTTAGTCGAGGTTAAATGAATGTATGAACACAGTTTAAAATTCTTGAGATTTAACTTAACAACTTTTGCTTATCATGTCGGAAACATATGAAGATTAAAGTTTAAATTTGATCGGAAATTTCCGGGTCATCACAATAAGTGAATGTAGGGATTACATGTGTTAGTTGATAGGTACTAACATATTTTTCACTAAGAGTTTGTGTGAGTTGTTGTGGTAGTGCAGATATGGCAGATAATACAGGAAACGCAACTGGTCCGTCAGCCCCCGGAACATTCAGAGCCCCAGATGAAGATGGGTATGTGTCAGAAGAGGATCCGCATGAGCAAATTCTAGATTTAGAAAGTAAATTAAAGGAGCACGTGATCAAATAAGGGAATTAGAACAACGTCAGGTAATAGTGAATCCAAGTGGTAGTGTTTCGAATTAGATGTTTAGTGGGTATCTGGTGCAATCGAATATTTATCAGCAAACTAGGAGTGCTTTTGAACAACAGCAATGGTTACCACCTCAGTATCAATTTCCTCAATAGTATCAGGTGCCACCTCAGTTTAATCAACAGTTTCCAAATCAGATGTGGGGTCAGTATCAGATGCCGATGTTTCAATCACCGAAGAAATGTACTTTCAAACAGTTTCTGAATTGTAATCCGCCAGAGTATTCAGGAAGTTCTAACCCAACCGTAACCCTTAACTGGTTAAGAGAGATATAAAAGGTTTTTGAGGCCGGTCAGTGCGAACCGGAATTACAAGTTATTTATGCTAGTCGTATGCTGAAGAATAGGGCAATGGTTTGGTGGGATACTGTTATTTCTAGTATACCAAAAGAGCAAGTGAGCATGATTACTTGTGAGCAATTTTATAGTAAAGTTTGTGATCAGTATTGTTCATCTTATGACCTCAATCGAATTAAGACAGAATTTCTAGCAATGAAAATGACACCTCAGATGACGATACATGAGGTGATTCAGCAGTATATGGATAAATTAAGGTTCGTGCAGCAGTGGGTTCCAGATGAACAGTCCAGAATTCAGCATTTTGTTAATATAATTTTACCAGAGTACAGAACAATGGTTAGGATGGCGACGACATTATCTCAAGCATTTGTTATGGCTAAGATGGTAGAAGATGATGTCAGAGCAGCAAGAAATAGAATGGAAGGCTATGTGATACCACAACAAGATCAGGTGATGAGTCAGTCGGACTCTAGGTCAAAGAAGTCTGTTAAGTTGAAACAGAAAAGTGGGTCAGAACATAGTGGGTCAGCATCAAGTCAGAATTCTTGGTGTTATAGTTGCAGATCATCTCATAGTGGTCCTTATTCGGATTCAACTAAAAGATGTTTGAGATGTGGTATTGTGGGATACAAGATTCAGATGTGTTCATTCCAAGAGGATGTATGTTGGAAATGTCATCAAGTGGGGCATATGTCAGCTCAGTGTTCGTATGTAAGAGGATCAGGTTCTGGGGTGGGGCCAGGAGCGCAGTCGGGATCAGTAGGTGGATCTTCTGGTTCTCCAGTAGGGCAGAAAAGAAAGAATCCACCTACGACAACAGCAAGAGCTTATCAGATGGTTGCTGATACAGATGATGATTATGATGCGAATACAGGTATGCTTTAAAATCCTCGTACTATTTAGTTGTATATATATGTATATGGTTGTGTATATATATATTTTTGTGTGTTTTAGATTGGTAGATCTTGATTATAGTGTAAGATTTACTTTGTTGGGTTATGTTGTTGTATGTTTTGGTTGCGACTCTTGTGTGCTTTGTGGGGGTAAGGGTGACCTTAGGTTGACTTTTTGGGATTTAAAACCGTAACTTAGATAGAGATGTGTTGGGTATCTTTACGCAGTGGGCTTTTGACGACATAAAGTAGTTAGACAATGACATGAGTAGGAGTGATATATCGATAGTGGAATTTATTGAACAGATATTTTCCTATGCTTATTGGATATGTGGTAATGTGGGTAGATTATATTTGAACAATTGATGGACAATGTTTAAATAACTATGATTGGACATATGGTGTGATTGATTAATTATTAAGTAGCTTATTTATTTGCCGAGGCATTTGAGGAGACTCGTTGGACTTAAGTTAGTGGATGGAACAGCTAGTATTTTTCCGTTTCGAGCGACTCAGAATGAAGGTGTGATTCAGGATAATATACTTGTGTCTGGCCAACAGAAGTGTATTATGGTGAGTCATACAGAATTTCTAGGAAGCTGAAGGAAAAAAAAATTAGGTGGCCTGTGCTATATTGGATTGTGATATGATTGGACAAAAGACGAATAACCTGTAATATTTCCTTGAATTACGGATAATTTTGTGGACATAGACATATGACTTAGACTGATAACTAATTCTATAGCCGGAGCGTGGAATAATTGTGGAATGTTAACTGTGTTAAAAGTTGAATTTGATGACAGATTGTGGAAATTCGATATAGAATGACTTAGAAACGTGAAATTTGACTTGGATAATTGGATTGACAGTGGATATTTGTGGATTCAAGTTGTTGACTAGTGGATATGGTGGTAATTTGTATTGTATCGGACGTGAGTAAAAATTAGAAATTCCATATGCGTGCACTTGTTTGAAGAAAGACGGTGGGTATTGGAAGGAGGATTTTCTATTTTGGGTTGATTATTGTGAAAGACTGAGTTGAGTTTATGGTTTGTTGACCGTAGTTGACCCAATTCCGAGGACGGAATCTCTTTAAGGGGGTAGATTTGTAACATCCTGTTACCGGGCCTAGCTGAAATGACCCTTTTGACCTTGAGTGTGTTCGTTTGTTATTATAATAATTATATGTTTATAATTATTTAGTTGTTTAGTTGAGACCAGTTTGTGACAAGGGTCATAGAATATGTTCGTTTGTTTAATTTAGACTCCATTAGGGTAGTCAAATTAAGTACAAAAGATATCAGATAACTGGTAAATACCCGTGTGTGATGAGGTATTGTGTTTTACACAAATATAAAAGCAAGTACCAGCTCCTTTCTATCATTTTTCTGGAAGCTTCCAAATTATACTCCGTACCTAACTCTTTCTCCATTGAAACCCTAATCTCTTAAATCTCGATTTTGTGTCTAAATTGTGTTGTGTAATCAGTTGCTACTGATTTCGTGGTTATAACAAGGTGATAAGGATAAGGAAGAAGCTCAGTGATAGATTATCTGAGTTAGTTGCTGGTATTCGATGAGTGGGATTATCTCTTGGTGTAGTATAGAGTAGCAAGTTGCGCTACTATGTTTATATTGTTGATAATTGCCATGATTAGTAGTTATGTTGTACAGTTGATCACATTAGGGTTTCCATGCTTTTAGTAGTATTAGTTGCCTGTAGTAGTAGTAGTAGTAGTAGTAGTAGTTGACTGGTTGCATGTGCACAAGTAGTAGTTATTGTTGTTGTTGTTGTAGTTGGAACCTTGATATGTTAGGTTTAGCTTATAGAGGTCAGCCTAGTTATGGTTGGGTCTAGTTGGCTACTGTTTGTTGAGTATAGTGCTGAACGACGCATCACCTGCGTGTGGATGACTATACTGGGGATTCAGTAGTAAAGACTATCGGTAGACGGTAGACTGATCAGCTAGTGGTCGTGTGCTCGTACAAGCTGCCGATCCTCTAGTTGGAGCAAAGTTGCTAGTTGCTAGTTGTTGTGTATTGTATGTGGTTGCATATAGTTGTTGCTTTAAGAGTACAAGTTGGTACTATATGCTAGACCTTTTGATAGTTCCATTCACTTTGCCTTGTGCTAACCCCTCACCTCCTCCCTTGCAGGTTTTGGATCTTAGTGTCGGGCTGACGATATGTTTGACAAGACGAACTCTGATGTCTTAACTTTTCTAATCTATGTAGTTAGTCGTTTAACGTAACACCTGTGGTTTGTAATTAAGTAATTAACTAGTTGATTTGTGATAATCATGTTTGCAATCGAATAACGGTATTTATGTGAATTAAGTCTTCCGCTGTGATTTAAAAAAAAATAGGGTGTTACAATTAACATAGTCTTTTTGAAATTTAAAACACTGAAAAATTTGAAATAATAAACAAACTCGGTTAGAATTAATACCTCGTGATCGATAAGAACCATCTCAATGGACGCTAAAACGTTGGGACTAGTCCAGTAGTTTCTATTCCAGACCGAGAACAGCTTGATTCGCACTGAAGGATTAATCAACTCATTATTCAACATATTCAAAGGGATGAATTCTTGGTTTGCAGCCATATGGTTTAACTGAGAAAGCAAATAAAAAGAATAAATTGGTAGTTTGGAGTGAGAATTAGGAAATGAATGAGAAATGATCTCCTTTTATTGCCCATGATTGTTGATTTCGAAACCCTAATTCCATTGAAAAAATGTGGTTGAATATTTTTGAGATAAACATCAATCGAGTTAATTACGGAAGAGATTAGAGTTGAGATTGAAATAGAAACATCTCAAAATTCTGTATATTTAAACGACTTTAATAAGATAAGAATGGATTGAGAAAAGAATGGAAGTGAAATCAAATTTGAGGATTTGCATGTGGATAATAAGCTATTGGCATTTTTTGGTCAAACTCTTCCCTAATGTTGGTGAAAATCAACTATTAAATTGATTTGATTCATTTAAGGAATAAATTGAGAAAATCGTAGATGGGAATACGTTCTGTTGAATAGTTTCATTCATAGTTTAGTGATGAGGATTGATGATTATGATAATGTTGTTATAGTTATACATGTACCCTTATTTATTATTTATTTTTAAACTAATTTTTTTTATCCGGGATATATGAAGTATATCGAAATAAATAAAAACATACTCCCTCTGTTTCAAAAAAATTTTCACCTTTCTATTTTTATTTGTCCCAAATTTATTGTCTAATTCTTTAAATAACGATTAAATATCATAAAAGTTTCAATTATGCCATTTTCAAATTTAGAAATTTAACTTTAAATATATCAATTAATTTAGTAGTTACTCTCTATAACTACATTAAATGAAGGGTAAATCAGACAATTCGTTACTATATCTTAAATCTAACAAAAAATCAAACGAGACTGTTTTTTTTAGAACGAAGGAAGTACAAAATATGAAGTGTTTGAATTAGAAAGAATATTAAAATTATATAAAAATTCATTATTTCAGCTACAATGAATATGAAGAGTACGCTTAATTTTTATATAATTAATTAAAATGATAAAATACATGGATCAGTATATACATGGATCATCAGTGTTTGGAGTTTAATTTGGTAGGAGGTCCATTTATTTGGATCAAATAAGAAATTGAAAATGTGACTACCCGAAATTTTTTGACTAAATTTAAACTTGATCTTTATATGTTTCCGACACGATAAGCAAATTCTGTAAAGTTGAGTCTCAAAATTTTAGAACAGATTACATGAAATCATTTGACCTTTGACTATTCCCGGCAATTCACGAACAATTGTTTGTAAATAAATATGTATATATATCTATGTAAATGTAGTATATATAATAATGTAATACTATAAAATATAAATATTAGAATTAAATATGTAAAATAAAATACAAAATAATTAAATGTAATTACAAGTAAAAAAAAATATAGTTATTGTATAAACACTAATATTGTTAATATCTTCATTATTATTATTATTATTAATATCAATATTAGTATTATTATTATAATTAATATTGATATAGCTATAAATACTATTATAAGAATAATTAAGATTATAATTAAGTTATAATGTAAATATTATTAGTTATCATTATTATTATTATAGTTATCTTCATTATTGTTATTATAAAAATAATATCATTTATTATTATTAATACTTATTATCTTTGTAGTTATTATTATCATTATTATTAATTATTACTTAAACTTAGTATTTTTAGTAAAAATTAACATTTTTATTATTATATGTATTATTATTATTATTATTATTATTATTATTATTATTATTATTACTTGTAGTATTTAAATATTATTATCATTATTTACATTATTATTATTATTATTATTATTATTAATAAATGTATTATTAAAATGTTTAAATTTAATAATAAAAGATATATATAAATCAAGCTAAATCATTTAACTTCACAATCAAATCATACTGAGTTTTGTTTCTGTCCCTTACAAATCCAAATTCTGTTAGCAGTCCATATCTGCTTTAATTTTGTTACGTACCTTGATTCCTTTTTCTTTGTCTGATTATATTTTTTATTTTATTTCATATATTCCTGAATTGATTGAACCTGTCGACCTTAATTGATATATAAATGATCATTACAAGTTGTTGAGGAATTACATTAGACTTCTTATCACCATTATCAATTACAAACACCTTTTACAGCTTCCAATTTAAGAGAATTAATCAGAAAACCCAACAAAGTAGTCGACTATCCCTGTTCCTGCACTTTTCAGCCAAAACTCAAATTCGAATCGTTTTTAAAAAATCTAAAAGTGCAAACATGCTAGGAATCCTCTAGTAAAACTCTCTAAAAAATTTCAAAACTCAATTCCTCATATCGAACTCTAATTTACGAGTCAAAGTTTCAACTTAAAAAGTCAACTGTAGCGTTCTTCATGAAATTCGAATAGGTTTTGATGTTTCTGGGTCAATTAATGATTTAAAAAGTTTATAGGAAAGATTTACCATGTAATTCATTCACTAATTTGTATCTAAAACTTTTATAAAATCAAAATCATTATTTTTTTTTTGTATTATCCATCGCGAACAGCACCATGAATCTTATTCTATATTTTTTCTTCGTTTTCTTGTTAATCAATCTCATTACAGTGTAGTTCTTGGTTGGTTATAAAGTCTTAAAGTTGGATTGGTAAATTGTTTTACGATTGTGTATTCCTGATCGAACTGGTGAAGTTGAAGTAGAAACAGAAAACGATATATATATATATATATATATATATATATATATATATATATATATATATATATATATATATATATATATATATATATATATATATATATATATATATATAGGTGGGTTTATTAAACAGAAATGATAAATTGGAGGAGTGGCTGGGTGTTAATGCGGGTGAGCGAGAGGTCTCGGGTTCGAGCCCGGTCCAGGGCATTTCTTTTTAGGCAAAGCTTTTAAAGGGTATACACAAATTCTTTTATTTTTATTATTATTATTATTATTATTAATTATTATGATTATTATTATTATTGTTATGATTATTATTATTAATTATTAATGTTATATTATGATTATAATTATTATTGTTATTAGTGTTATCATTATTATCATTATTATTAGTATTATTATTATTAAGATCACCATTGTTATAATTATCAATATTGTTATTATTAGTATTATATCTATTACTATTATTATTATTATTATAAGTATTAATTATGATATTACAATTAAATTTACAACTTTAATATTATTATCATAAATATGTTTATTATTATTATTATGAAAGTAATATAAATTATTATCATTTTCGTAAATATTAGTATCAATATCTTTTTATAAATAATAGAAGTGTTAATATTGACATAAGTAATATTATTATCACGAGTATAGTTATTATGTAGGTACTAAAATCAGTATCATGACTATCATTAACTGTAAAATCAATATTGTTACAAGTATTATTATTAATATCACTATTATTATGATCAAAATTACAAACATTATTATTATTATTATCAGTATGAAAATAATAAAATTATTGTTTTACATTAATATTAGTATTAGCATCATTTTTATTTGTATTATCAACGTATTTAAAATTTGTAATATCATTATTATCATTATCATTATTACTAAGTTTATCATTATCAGTTTTATTGTTATTAAAAATTTATTATCATTACCAACAATTTTATTAAAATTATCATCAAAACTAAAAGTATTATGATTATTAGTGTAGCGACCTGACAAAATCGTCATTGACGGGGCCGGCTACATAGGTCCCATTACGTGGTCATAAGTCTTTAAAATGACGTTTGACCGAAAATATGTCGCATTCATTTCAAAAGTTAAGATTTGTTCCCAAGTTTACAAGAATCGTTCATCCAAAAGTTACGTTACAAATTTATAAGTACAATTGAAATCTATGCGACACGATTTAAAAGTAGCCAAAAGATGCTCCATGTATGCATGTATATACTCGACATCCAAGCAAGTATCAAAAGTAATGAGCGGACGCATGTATCACAAAACGTTCAAGGACCTGAGAAAAACATAGAAATCTATCAACGAAAACGTTGGTGAAATCATAGGTTTAAGTAATTAAGTACAAGTGAACCATAAGATTTGTAACATTGATATAATAGTAATACATTCCAAAAGTTTGTTTCACGAGCACCCAATTATCAATGCTTAACATTCCTTCCATAGAACTCCATCACAATAGTGTTAGAACATACACTGTTTCTCGAAAATATATTTCATTCGTAAACGGTAGCGAACCGTTTGAATGAGGGTTTGTCAAACCCATATGGCCATATAAAATAAGTTCTCGCTTACACCCGGCAAGTGTAACTAATGATAATCGAATTGAGGATTTTTGTTCAAACTCGTATGTAGAATGTTTGTTTTCCTGTACTTGTGTTCACTTAGTAAAAAGAAACGTTTATGTTTTCTCATCCCGAATGTAAGTTCAAAAGAGTAAAAGTGGGACTATGATCTCACCTTGAGTGCACGTATGAAAAGTACTTCACAAAGTAATGTGTGCAAAGGACAATGCTAGTCTTGACCTAAACAAATAGGTTGTATCAATATTGATAATCATGTTCGATCAAAGAAGTTCAATTAGTCCTATGGCTCGTTATGACTCGATTATGTAGCATGTGAATCAAATTGTCAAGTTTCATGCAAGATACAAGTATAGAAACAAGTTAGGAAGGTTGCATAATCATTTGGTTAAGTTTGACAAAAAGTCAAACTTTGGTCGGTCAAAGTCAACGAAAAAGTCAACGCGTTCGGGTCGGGTCCCGAACTATTTTTCTATGCTAGTTATTCATATATAAGCATTTTAGAACAAGTCTCATGTGAATTGGAGGTCCATAGCGTGCCAAACATTTTTCATATAATTGACATATAGGTCAGAAGCTGGACACGCCTTAGGTCGCGCCGCGACCAAAGGCTGCCGCGCCGCGGCATTTAACGGGTGCTGGTACCTGGTCAGTTTCAATTGTTCAAGTCTTTTTCCGAACTTCGATCAAACACAAATCACAAACCGTAGACACTTATGACACGCATTTTATATCGTTGGAAAGCTAATTTGACAAAGAACACAACTAAACATATTTCATCAACCAAAAACATTATTTGCAACAACCGACTTTTCAAATCAAATGATCAATCAATGCACACAATTAATGCTTCAAATTTTACAAGTGCACATTTATGATTCGGGCATTTAATGCATACATAAAACACGTCGTTTTGTAGATAATCAAGCATACAATACAACTAACTACTTACTAACAATAATTCATGGCATTCAATGCATCAAATATTTATTTCAAGCTTATCAAACCCTAACCCAAATTCACCAAAATCACTAATCAAGTTTATGGAGTTTTCTCAAGCAACCTACACATGAAATTGAAGCTAGTGATGTTAGGAACACATTTAATACATGCATTTATGACATTTAACATCATTCAAACAACCAAATCACCAAATCAAACACACCAAAGTTTATGTTCATGCTAGTTACTTCAAATAACAAAATCGAACATATAAATCATATATTCATGTTAGACTTGAGCTATAGACACTAATTAACAACTTTATAAGTTAAAAACATCAAGAACACAAAATCTAGTGATTTTAGAAAGTTACCCAAATGTAATGAAATCGGTATGGAATCGAAGAGGAAGTTGCAAGGATTCCAAATATGTAATTTGTTTTGCAAGACACCTGCTAGCTTGGATTTAGATGATGATTCTTTGTTTGAAGATTTGAGAGAAAAATGGAAAGTATAGAAAGAAAAGGAAAATGAAATGGAAAAGAAAGAGGAGGTGGGTTAACTAGTCAAATGCTAGTCACCTCTTTGGCACTTTGGCGAAACTAGTCCCTCAAGTTCGGTTGCGGGTGCGTGAATTACCTAAACGAGATATTTTTAAAACGCGTATTAACGAGGGATGTCATAATCATATAACGGAATTTAAATAGTTAAACGGAAAAGTAAACGGAAAAAGGCGGGATGTTACATTACCTACTCCTTAAAAGAAATTTCGTCCCGAAATTTAAGTAGGCGTAGTAGTCGTTGTTTCTTCCTCGGAATTTTGCGTTTCCGGAATCGGGAATAAGTGAGGGTATTTCTTTTGCATTTGATCTTGCCTTTCCCAAGTAAACTCGGGTCCCCTTTTGGCGTTCCAACGGACTTTAACAATCGGAATTCGGCTTTGTTTCAACGTCTTGATGGAGGTGTCCACAATTTCAACCGGTTCTTCCACAAAATGAAGTTTGTCATCAATAGTAAGTTCCTCGAGAGGTATGACAATATCGGGTTCGGCAAGACACTTTTTCAAGTTAGATACATGGAAGGTAGGATGAATAGAGTTCAATTGAGGTGGAAGATCTAAACGATAATCAACGGTTCCAATACGCTCCAAGATTTCGAAAGGACCAATATACCGCGGATTTAGCTTCCCGCGTTTCCCAAAACGGATTACACCTTTCCAAGGTGCGAGTTTTAACATTACTTGGTCACCGACTTGAAATTCGAGGTCGTTGCATCGTTTGTCGGTATAGCTCTTTTGACGACTTCGGGCCGTCCTAAGCCTATCTCGGATTTGAACGATTTTCTCGGTTGTTTCTTGAATGAGTTCGGGTCCGGTGATTTGTGTGTCGCCTACTTCGGCCCAACAAAGAGGTGAGCGACATTTTCGGCCATATAAAGCTTCGAATGGTGCGGCGTTAATACTCGCATGATAACTATTATTGTAAGAGAATTCGGCGAGAGGTAAGTTCTTATCCCAAGCTTTTCCAAAGTCGACAACGCAAGCTCGTAGCATGTCTTCCAAGGTTTGAATTGTGCGTTCGCTTTGTCCATCGGTTTGCGGATGGTATGCGGTGCTCATGTCTAAACGCGTTCCCAACGCTTCTTGTAAAGTACGCCAAAATCTAGAAACAAAACGGCCATCTCGGTCGGAGATAATCGATAACGGTACGCCGTGTCGGGCTACAATCTCCTTAATGTAAAGTTGTGCAAGTTTCTCCATTTTATCGGTTTCCTTCTTGGCTAGGAAGTGCGCGAATTTGGTGAGTCGGTCAACAATAACCCAAATAGTATCATAACCACCAACCGTCTTTGGTAGTTTGGTGATAAAATCCATCGTTATCCTTTCCCACTTCCATTGCAGGATTTCGGGTTGTTGAAGTAGTCTGGACGGTCTTTGGTGTTCGGCTTTGACTTTGGAACATGTCAAACACTTGGAAACATAAGTAGCTACGTCCCTTTTGATGTTCGGCCACTAATATTGTTGTTTAAGGTCGTGTTACATCTTATTGGCACCGGGGTGAATCGAGTATCGTGACTTATGGGCTTCATCTAAAATAAGACTTCGTAGGTCCCCATAACTAGGCACCCAAATCCTTCCGGTGAAATATCGAAGTCCGGTCTCCCTAACTTCGAATCGAGAGATGAGAATATTCAAGAGCTCGTGTGAAACGTTTTCATCCTTGAGAGCTTCATCTTGGGCTACCCGAATTTGGCTATTAAGGTTTGTGTGGATGGTGATGTTTAAGGCTCGGACACGAAGAGGCACTGCTCTTTCTTTTCGACTTAAGGCATCAGCTACTACATTTGCCTTTCCGGGATGGTAACGAAGCTCGCAATCGTAATCGTTTAAGGTTTCAATCCACCTTCGTTGTCTCATGTTTAGTTGCTTTTGATCGAAGATGTGTTGGAGACTTTTGTGATCGGTAAAGATAGTACTCTTGGTTCCATAAAGATAGTGTCTCCACATTTTAAGTGCAAAGACAACGGCTCCGAGTTCGAGATCATGTGTCGTGTAGTTTCGTTCATGAATTTTGAGTTGTCGAGAAGCATAAGAAATGACTTTCGTTCGTTGCATCAACACACACCCAAAACCATGTTTCGAGGCATCGCAATATACAACAAAATCGTCATTGCCTTCGGGAAGTGACAAGATAGGAGCAGTGGTTAGCTTTGTTTTCAAGATTTGAAATGCAGATTCTTGTTCGGTCGCCCAATTGAATTTCTTTCCCTTGTGAGTTAACGCGGTTAGAGGACGAGCAACCAAAGAGATATCCTTGATGAATCTACGGTAGTATCCAACGAGACCCAAGAATTGACGAATGTGAGTTGGAGTAGTAGAAGTCTCCCATTTACTAATGGCTTCGATTTTCGTTGGATCGACTTTAATACCTTGGTCACTTACAACATGACCAAGAAATTGAACTTCCTTTAACCAAAATTCACACTTGGAGAATTTGGCATAGAGTCATTCTTGTCTTAAAAGTTCAAGCACAAGTCGGAGGTGTTCCTCGTGTTCTTCTTCGCTTTTAGAATAAACCAAAATATCATCGATGAACACGATAACGAATTTGTCAAGATACGGTTTGCACACGCGGTTCATAAGATCCATGAACACCGCCGGTGCATTAGTGAGACCAAATGGCATTACAAGAAATTCATAGCTACCGTAACAAGTTCGGAAAGTGGTTTTGGAGACATCTTCCCCCTTAACCCTTAATTGATGATAACCCGAGCGGAGATCGATTTTTGAATATACACGTGATCCTTGTAATTGATCAAAGAGGTCACCGATGCGCGGAAGAGGATATCGATTCTTAACCGTCAATTTGTTTAGTTCACGATAATCAATGCACATTTGTAGGGATCCGTCTTTCTTTTTAACAAACAAAATCGGAGCGCCCCAAGGTGAATAGCTAGGTTGGATAAAACCACGATCAACTAGCTCTTGGATTTGACTTTGAAATTCTTGTATTTCGGAGGGAGCGAGTCTATATGGTGCACGTGCTACGGGTGCGGCTCCCGGAATAAGATCGATTTGGAATTCAACCGGTCGATGAGGTGGAAGACCCGGCAACTCGTCGGGAAATACATCGGAGTAGTCACTAACAATTGTCACATCATCGATGTGCTTCTCATCGGACTCGACTTTCTTAACGTGAGCAAGGATCGCAAAACAACCCTTACGGAGTAGTTTTCTAACTTTAATGAATGAAACGATGTTGAGTCCGGTGCAACTCTTATCGCCATAGACGATCAAAGGTTCACCATTCTCGATAGGAATTCGGATTGCGTTAAGATCACAAAGGATGTGAGATTTCATTTTGGCTAGCCAATTCATACCGATTATTACATCGAAGTTTCCTAGTTCCATGGGTATCAAGTCAATTTCAAACTCATTACCCAAAATGTTTAACGTACACCCCCGGTAGTATGTGTCGGCACTCAATAGTTTCCCGTTGGCCACTTCAATGGTATAAGTGGTATCTAGTGGAAGTGGTGGAGTGCTAAAAGAATGAGTCAAAGTCTTGGATACAAAACTCTTATCGGCACCCGAATCGAATAAACAAGTAACATAAGTGTTGTTGAGAAGAATCGTACCCGTGACTAGTTCATTGTCATCCCGGGCTTCCTCGGTGTTGATGTTGAAAGCTCGGCCGCGTGTGTTGGGGTTATCTTTCTTCTTTGGGCATGCATTTCTATAATGGTCCATTTGGCCACATTCGTAACAAGTGCCCGTTTTTGGTGCATTGGGCCCCTTTCGAGCGATGGGGGCGACACTTTTACACTCATTGGCCTTATGACCAATTCCTTGGCACCGATAGCAAATTAGCTTGCCACATTCGCCAAAGTGATGTTTGTTGCATTTTTTGCAAAGAGGTAGGTTTCCGGCATAACCCTTCTTGCCGTCGGAGGTGTAAGGCTTCTTGGCAAAGTTGTTGTTGCTTGATTGGTTGGTTTCCCACTTTCTTTTGTTGTTACCCAACTTATCCTCGGCTTTAGGTGCCGGCACTACAATTTCATCCACCGTTTCTATCAACTTGCGGGCCATGTTCAAACCTTCTTGATGATTAGTGGGTTTGGATGACATTACCCCGTGTTTAATGCTCTTTGGGAGACCATCCATGTAAAGTTCAACCCTTAAAGCTTCGGGGTTCACAAGGTTTGGGCACATCAAGGCTAGTTCGGAAAATCGTTGATTATAAGCCTTGAGATCGTTTCCGACCGCTTTCAAAGTTCTTAGCTCTTGTTCGAGCCTTCGGGTTTCTTCACGAGGAAAATATTCGACGATCATCTTTTCCCTTAAGTCGGCCCAAGAGAGGGCGTGAGCTTCATCGGTACCCACCGATTGTACATAGGTGTTCCACCATGTGAGGGCGACACCGGCGAAAGTGTGAGTGGAATATTTGACTTTATCTTGGTCTCGACAACCGCTTATGCTAAAAACGGCTTTCGTTTATTCAAACCATCGAGTGAGTACAACCGGTCCCCCGGTTCCATCAAAGGTGTGAGGTTTGCACCCCATAAAGGCTTTGTAGGAGCACCCTTCGCTTGAGTTACCGGCCCCTTGATTGTTATTGTTGTTATTGTTATTGTTGTTGGTGGAGTGATCGACCATGGCCGCCTCTACGGTGGTGGCTACCATTCGTTGTAGAGCTTGTTCGGGTGTCTCATGGCATGGCACATGACGAGGAGGCATTGTTCCTTTAAAACACAAGAATACCGTTGATTAGTATTTTTAATAATACTAAGCATGATATGGAATAAGGATAGAGAGAAATTTTCCTTGACTCGCCTTAAATTCTTTATGTCATAATGTCGGAATCTTCATATGAGTCACCGTAATATAATCCCGGAAATAATATTACCCTAATTCATATGTGCATTCGACACTATTTCATATAGTCAAGGTGGCGCGTCAATTAAATCAAGTAACGTGAGATTAAGGTTAAATAAGAATTAGATATGATAGAAGAGTTCGAGTATAATGCACAAGTAGTCAAGTAATTCCTACTTCAAGTCTATATGCCGGTTGTAGTCTAGACTCACTAATGTACCCTATGACTCGGGGTTGACACCAATGAACTCTAAATCCCTACAACCAAAGCTCTGATACCATCTGTAGCAACCCGACAAAATCGTCATTGACGGCGCCGGCTACTTAGGTCCCATTACGTGGTCATAAGTCTTTAAAATGACGTTTGACCAAAAATATGTCGCATTCATTTCAAAAGTTAAGATTTGTTCCTAAGTTTACAAGAATCGTTCATCCAAAAGTTACGTTACAAAGTTATAAGTACAATTGAAATCTATGTGACACGATTTAAAATTAGCCAAAAGATGCTCCATGTATGCATGTATATACTCGACATCCAAGCAAGTATCAAAAGTAATGAGCGGAAGCATGTATCATAAAATGTTCAAGGACCTGAGAAAAACATAAAAATCTGTCAACAAAAACGTTGGTGAAATCATAGGTTTAAGTAATTAAGTACAAGTGAACCACAAGATTTGTAACATTGATATAATAGTAATACATTCCAAAAGTTTGTTTCATGAGCACCCAATTATCAATGCTTAACATTCCTTCCATAGAACCCTATCACAATAGTGTTAGAACATACACTGTTTCTCGAAAATATATTTCATTCGTAAACGGTAGCGAACCGTTTGAATGAGGATTTGTCAAACCCATATGGCCATATAACATAAGTTCTCGCTTACACCCGGAAAGTGTAACTAATGATAATCGAATTGAGGATTTTTGTTCAAACTCGTATGTAGAATGTTTGTTTTCCTGTACTTGTGTTCACTCAAATGTAAGTTCAAAAGAGTAAAAGTGGGATAATGATCTCACCTTGAGTGCACGTATGAAAAGTACTTCACAAAGTAACGTGTGCAAAGGACAATGCTAGTCTTGACCTAAACAAATAGGTTGTATCAATATTGATAATCATGTTTGATCAACGAAGTTCAATTAGTCCTATGGCTCGTTATGACTCGATTATGTAGCATGTGAATTAAATTGTCAAGTTTCATGTAAGATACAAGTATAGAAACAAGTTAGGAAGGTTGCATAATCATTTGGTTAAGTTTGACAAAAAGTCAAACTTTGGTCGGTCAAAGTCAACGAAAAAGTCAACACGTTCGGGTCGGGTCCCGAACTATTTTTCTATGCTAGTTATTCATATATAAGCATGTTAGAACATGTCTCATGTGAATCGGAGGTCCATAGCGTGCCAAACATTTTTCATATAATTGACATATAGGTCAGAAGCGAGACACGCCTTAGGTCGCGCCGCGACCAAAGGCTGCCGCGCCGCGGCATTTAACGGGTGCTGGTACCTGGTCAGTTTCAATTGTTCAAATCTTTTTCCGAACTTCGATCAAACACAAATCACAAACCGTAGACACTTATGACACGCATTTTATTTCGTTGGAATGCTAATTTGACAAAGAACACAACTAAACACATTTCATCAACCAAAAACATTATTTGCAACAACCAACTTTTCAAATCAAATGATCAATCAATGCACACAATTAATACTTCAAATTTTACAAGTGCACATTTATTATTCGGGCATTTAATGTATACATAAAACGCACCGTTTTGTAGATAATCAAGCATACAATACAACTAACTACTTACTAACAATAATTCATGGCATTCAATGCATCAAATATTCATTTCAAGCTTATCAAACCCTAACCCAAATTCACCAAAATCACTAATCAAGTTGATGGCATTTTCTCAAGCAACCTACACATGAAATTGAAGCTAGTGATGTTAGGAACACATTTAATACATGCATTTATGACATTTAACATCATTCAAACAACCAAATCACCAAATCAAACACACCAAAGTTTATGTTCATGCTAGTTACTTCAAATAACAAAATCAAACATATAAATCATATATTCATGTTAGACTTGAGCCATAGGCACTAATTAACAACTTTATAAGTTAAAAACATCAAGAACACAAAATCTAGTGATTTTAGAAAGTTACCCAAATGTAATGAAATCGGTATGGAATCGAAGAGGAAGTTGCAAGGATTCCAAATATGTAATTTGTTTTGCAAGACACCCGCTAGCTTGGATTTAGATGATGATTCTTTGTTTGAAGATTTGAGAGAAAAATGGAAAGTATAGAAAGAAAAGGAAAATGAAATGGAAAAGAAAGAGGAGGTGAGTTGACTAGTCAAATGCTAGTCACCTCTTTGGCACTTTGGCGAAACTAGTCCCTCGAGTTCGGTTGCGGGTGCGTGAATTACCTAAACGAGATATTTTTAAAACGCGTATTAACGAGGGATGTCATAATCATATAACGGAATTTAAATAGTTAAACGGAAAAAGGCGGGATGTTACAATTAGTAATATCAATATCATTATTAATAAAAGTATTATGAATATGAAAATAAAAGTTTTAAAAATATTATTATTATAAGTATATATTAACTATGTTAAAATTTTTAGAAATATTCTTATATAACAAATTAAGTATTTTTTTACACTTAACATATACATACATATATATATATATATATATATATATATATATATATATATATATATATATATATATATATATATATATATATATATATATATATATATATATATATATATATATATATATATATATATATATATATATATATATAAAATATAACTATATAAATATTAATCATCCTAAATGTATATACAAATCAAAAATATATGTTATTAATATAAAAATAGTGTAACTAATAAATTTATATATATATATATATATATATATATATATATATATATATATATATATATATATATATATATAAATTCATTCGATAACAAGAATATGTTTTAATACATATATGAATGATATAGGTTCGTGAATCCGAGGCCAACCCTGCATTGTTCAGTTGTTCAAAGTCGTCATATGTATTTTTACTACAATATACAGTATCTTGAGTTTCATTACTCCCTTTTTATATATATTTTGGGAACTGAGAATACATGCGCTAATTTTATTAATATTTTACGAAATAGACACAAGTGATCAAAAACTACATTCTATGGCTGGATTATGAATATTGAATATCACCCCTTTTTAGCTTGGTAACCTAATAATTAGGAAACGGGTATGGCCCCTAATTGACGCGAATCCTAAAGATAGATCTATGGACCTCGACAAGTCCAATCCGGGGTATGGATGCTTTAGTACTTCGAGATTATTATTATTATACAGACGAGAGGTTCTGTTTGGGGATATTCTATGCATTAAAGTTAAGTCGGTTATCAAGCGTTCACCATATGAATGATTTTTAATTTGCGGGTTACGCGTATTATTTTGTACTCGGGTTACGTGTACAATTAAATATATGAAATCTTGTGGTCTATTAAAATGATGAAAATGAATGATTATGATAAACTAATGAACTCACCAACCTTTTGGTTGACACTTTAAAGCATGTTTATTCTCAGGTACGAAAGAAATCTTCCGCTATGTATTTGCTCATTTTAGAGATATTACTTGGAGTTATTCATGACATATTTCAAAAGACGTTGCATTCGAGTCGTTGAGTTCATCAAGAATATTATTAAGTCATTTATAGTTGGATATGTTATGAAATGGTATGCATGCCATCAACTTTCAATGTAAAGAAAGTTTGTCTTTTAAAAACGAATGCAATGTTTGTAAAATGTATCATATAAAGGTCAAGTACCTCGCGATGTAACCAAATGTAATGTATTCGTCCAGATAGATTGGGACGGGTCATGAAAGTTGATATCAGAGCGGTGGTCTTAGCGAACCAGGTCTTGCGTTAGTGTGTCTAACTAGTAGTTGTTAGGATGCATTTATGAGTCTGGACTTCGACAGTGTCTGCATGTCAAAAGTTTTGCTTATCATTTCTAGTCGGAAATCATCTGCTTATCATCCTTAGGAAATTACCTGCTTATCATTGTTAGTCTAGACACATCTTACTGCATTGATTGCATGAATAGTGTATAGACAAAACTCATATCTTAGCCTATCTGTTACTGTAAACTTTGCCTGACATATTCCGTAAATTCCTCCGTAATCTACGAAATCTTTTGTTCTATATATATAGATATTCTATATAATTAGAATACCATCGATAGCTGAAAATCATTTTGTTGGGATTTTAACATGTTTGATAAGTCTTAAAACCTTTTAAGAATCATTATGAACGGAAGCGTGTAATTACCAATTAAACTTGTTTAGTCTTTAAACCAATTAAATGTAAATCCCATGGATCAAGTTGTGAAACAATACTTACTAATTAACAAGAAAGGATAGTGTTTATACCTCCTTAAAACGAGTTTAAGGGCTGTTTTGATGCAAGAAGATGATGAAGAAATAATGCTTCAACACACCCTTGAGTTGGTTGAACCTTTAAGCCTTTATAACCTTGCTATCCAAGCTTGAAACTACTTCTTTTGCACTTGAATAAACCAATCAGCAGCAACACTGATTTGAGCAGAAAGTTGATGAACTTATTGATGAACTTAGCCTCTAACTTGAAGCCTCAAGTGTTGCATACCCCAAGCAATAACCCCAACACCTTTGTAATTAGTTAGGATTTAATTGACACTAGATGCAAGCTTGCAAAACCAAAATTTGAACTCCTCTTTTGAGCAAGAAAGGCCACGGCCAGCTGGTAGAGAAGGAGACTGTTTTGAGCAGTTTTTTTTAAGCAATTGCATCTATGTTTTCACTTGGAAGGAAGTGGTCAAGCCTTGGTACAAGTATAAGGCATGCACCTATGGGATTGTGTTATTGAAAGCATCAAAGAATAAGCATGGGTGAAGTCCTTGGAGTCCCCAAAAAAACTGCATATTACTTATGTGTATATAATAAATTTATAAAACTTGTTCAAATTTATATAAAACTTTATAAATGTAATGCATTTGATAAGTTTCTTTTATTTTATAAACCATTTTATAAATTATAACACAACTTAATTATTTAACCAATAAATAATTAAATATAAATTATCCAAATAATTTATCCCAAGTGATAATATTTCAGAAACCGATTTTCTAAAATCCAAGTGTCGCGTATTTATTTAACGAACCAATCGTTAAGTTTAAATACGTATAAGGTGTCGGTAAGCTTGTTATTGGGTATGACCCGACTTGGATCATAATATATTAGCCACATTAATTTAATACGTCTCTCGGGCATACAAAATACTATCAATCTCCCACTTGCACGAGAAACGTAAGAAATTAATGCAAGTGATGGATACCACCTAACGACCGTCCATCACCCCCAATATGTTATGACTTTGTGCCATTCAATGACATCATCCTTTTCGAGTTCCCGTCTCGAACATGAATAGGTGAATCTTTCATCACATCCTTTCATCCTAGATGTCATGTTAAATCCAAGAGACATAGAGTGATCACTCTCTTCTAGATTTAACTTTATCAGGCCTTAGACATCTGACTCTCAACGAATAAGAGGGACAAATTCCATCTTGACTACATATGTCCTAAATATATACCTTGCATTATACCTGAGCTCCTCCTTATGAACTACCATATTTCAGAATAGCGAAGGAAAGAATCAAGGCACAATACTTGGCAAATATCTGAACCCAATATGTATCTCAGGTCAGAGGATACAATGATATTCGCCTTTACTCAAGATTACATGTGATCAACCACAAAGGCTCCATTTTGTAAATCTTGAGGGCGGGTCTTCCAATATTTGTATCCCACAAATATCTATGAACCTTGGTTGCAACCTTGCCCCACATTCATCCCGTGAATGTACACCAATCCAAGTTCATAATAGTCTAAACCTCACACTTGTTCCCACAAATGTGATCGACTACGTAATTTAGAATAATTACTTATTCATGGATAAAATATGCAAAATAAGAACATAACTCAAAATAAATTAATACCATAATTATATTAATGAGTTTGAACAATTTCGTTCCATTACAATGAAATGTCCCGTTCTTATTGATTAAAAACGTTCCATATTAATTGATTTCGTTGCGAGGTTTTAACCTCTATATGAGACGTTTTTCAAAGACTGCATTCATTTTTAAAACAAACCATAACCTTTATTTCATAAATAAAGGTTTAAAAATCTTTACGTAGATTATAAAATAATGATAATCTAAAATATCCTGTTTACACACGACCATTACATAATGGTTTACAATACAAATATGTTACATCGAAATCAGTTTCTTGAATGCAGTTTTTACACAATATCATACAAACATGGACTCCAAATCTTGTCCTTATTTTAGTATGCAACAGCGGAAGCTCTTAATATTCACCTGAGAATAAACATGCTTTAAACGTCAACAAAAATGTTGGTGAGTTATAGGTTTAACCTATATATATCAAATCGTAACAATAGACCACAAGATTTCATATTTCAATACACATCCCATACATAGAGATAAAAATCATTCATATGGTGAACACCTGGTAACTGACAATAACAAGATGCATATATAAGAATATCCCCATCATTCCGGGACACCCTTCGGATATGATATAAATTTCGAAGTACTAAAGCATCCGGTACTTTGGATGGGGTTTGTTAGGCCCAATAGATCTATCTTTAGGATTCGCGTCAATTAGGGTGTATGTTCCCTAATTCTTAGATTACCAGACTTAATAAAAAGGGGCATATTCGATTTTGATAATTCAACCATAGAATGTAGTTTCACGTACTTGTGTCTATTTTGTAAATCATTTATAAAACCTGCATGTATTCTCATCCCAAAAATATTAGATTTTAAAAGTGGGACTATAACTCACTTTCACAGATTTTTACTTCGTCGGGAAGTAAGACTTGGCCACTGGTTGATTCACGAACCTATAACAATATATACATATATATCAAAGTATGTTCAAAATATATTTACAAACACTTTTAATATATTTTGATGTTTTAAGTTTATTAAGTCAGCTGTCCTCGTTAGTAACCTATAACTAGTTGTCCACAGTTAGATGTACAGAAATAAATCGATAAATATTATCTTGAATCAATCCACGACCCAGTGTATACGTATCTCAGTATTGATCACAACTCAAACTATATATATTTTGGAATCAACCTCAACCCTGTATAGCTAACTCCAACATTCACATATAGAGTGTCTATGGTTGTTCCGAAATATATATAGATGTGTCGACATGATTGGTCGAAACATTGTATACGTGTCTATGGTATCTCAAGATTACATAATATACAATACAAGTTGATTAAGTTATGGTTAGAATAGATTTGTTACCAATTTTCACGTAGCTAAAATGAGAAAAATTATCGAATCTTGTTTTACCCATAACTTCTTCATTTTAAATCCGTTTTGAGTGAATCAAATTGCTATGGTTTCATATTGAACTCTATTTTATGAATCTAAACAGAAAAAGTATAGGTTTATAGTCGGAAAAATAAGTTACAAGTCGTTTTTGTAAAGGTAGTCATTTCAGTCGAAAGAACGACGTCTAGATGACCATTTTAGAAAACATACTTCCACTTTGAGTTTAACCATAATTTTTGGATATAGTTTCATGTTCATAATAAAAATCATTTTCTCAGAATAACAACTTTTAAATCAAAGTTTATCATAGTTTTTAATTAACTAACCCAAAACAGCCCGCGGTGTTACTACGACGGCGTAAATCCGGTTTTACGGTGTTTTTCGTGTTTTCAGGTTTTAAATCATTAAGTTAGCATATCATATAGATATAGAATATGTGTTTAGTTGATTTTAAAAGTCAAGTTAGAAGGATTAACTTTTGTTTGCGAACAAGTTTAGAATTAACTAAACTATGTTCTAGTGATTACAAGTTTAAACCTTCGAATAAGATAGCTTTATATGTATGAATCGAATGATGTTATGAACATCATTAATACCTTAATTTCCTTGGATAAACCTACTGGAAAAGAGAAAAATGGATCTAGCTTCAATGGATCCTTGGATGGCTCGAAGTTCTTGAAGCAGAATCATGACACGAAAACAAGTTCAAGTAAGATCATCACTTGAAATAAGATTGTTATAGTTATAGAAATTGAACCAAAGTTTGAATATGATTATTACCTTGTATTAGAATGATAACCTACTGTAAGAAACAAAGATTTCTTGAGGTTGGATGATCACCTTACAAGATTGGAAGTGAGCTAGCAAACTTGAAAGTATTCTTGATTTTATGAAACTAGAACTTTTGGAATTTATGAAGAACACTTAGAACTTGAAGATAGAACTTGAGAGAGATCAATTAGATGAAGAAAATTGAAGAATGAAAGTATTTGTAGGTGTTTTTGGTCGTTGGTGTATGGATTAGATATAAAGGATATGTAATTTTGTTTTCATGTAAATAAGTCATGAATGATTACTCATATTTTTGTAATTTTATGAGATATTTAATGCTAGTTACCAAATGATGGTTCCCACATGTGTTAGGTGACTCACATGGGCTGCTAAGAGCCGATCATTGGAGTGTATATACCAATAGTACATACATCTAAAAGCTGTGTATTGTACGAGTACGAATACGGGTGCATACGAGTAGAATTGTTGATGAAACTGAACGAGGATGTAATTGTAAGCATTTTTGTTAAGTAGAAGTATTTTGATAAGTGTATTGAAGTCTTTCAAAAGTGTATAAATACATATTAAAACACTACATGTATATACATTTTAACTGAGTCGTTAAGTCATCGTTAGTCATTACATGTAAGTGTTGTTTTGAAACCTTTAGGTTAACGATCTTGTTAAATGTTGTTAACCCAATGTTTATAATATCAAATGAGATTTTAAATTATTATATTATCATGATATTATCATGTATGAATATCTCTTAATATGATATATATACATTAAATGTCTTTACAACGATAATCGTTACATATATGTCTCGTTTAAAAATCATTAAGTTAGTAGTCTTGTTTTTACATATGTAGTTCATTGTTAATATACTTAATGATATGTTTACTTATCATAATATCATGTTAACTATATATATAACCATATATATGTCATCATATAGTTTTTACAAGTTTTAACGTTCGTGAATCACCGGTCAACTTGGGTAGTCAATTGTCTATATGAAACCTATTTCAATTAATCAAGTCTTAACAAGTTTGATTGCTTAATATGTTGGAAACATTTAATCATGTAAATATCAATCTCAATTAATATATATAAACATGGAAAAGTTCGGGTCACTACAATACCTACCCGTTAAATAAATTTCGTCCCGAAATTTTAAGCTGTTGAAGGTGTTGACGAATCTTCTGGAAAGAGATGCGGGTATTTCTTCTTCATCTGATCTTCACGCTCCCAGGTGAACTCGGGTCCTCTACGAGCATTCCATCGAACCTTAACAATTGGTATCTTGTTTTGCTTAAGTCTTTTAACCTCACGATCCATTATTTCGACGGGTTCTTCGATGAATTGAAGTTTTTCGTTGATTTGGATTTCATCTAACGGAATAGTGAGATCTTTTTTAGCAAAACATTTCTTCAAATTCAAGACGTGGAAAGTGCTATGTACAGTCGCGAGTTGTTGAGGTAACTCAAGTCGGTAAGCTACTGGTCCGACACGATCAATAATCTTGAATGGTCCAATATACCTTGGATTTAATTTCCCTCGTTTACCAAATCGAACAACGCCTTTCCAAGGTGCAACTTTAAGCATGACCATCTCTCCAATTTCAAATTCTATATCTTTTCTTTTAATGTCAGCGTAGCTCTTTTGTCGACTTTGGGCAGTTTTCAACCGTTGTTGAATTTGGATGATCTTCTCGGTAGTTTCTTGTATAATCTCCGGACCCGTAATCTGTCTATCCCCCACTTCACTCCAACAAATCGGAGACCTGCACTTTCTACCATAAAGTGCTTCAAACGGCGCCATCTCAATGCTTGAATGGTAGCTGTTGTTGTAGGAAAATTCTGCTAACGGTAGATGTCGATCCCAACTGTTTCCGAAATCAATAACACATGCTCGTAGCATGTCTTCAAGCGTTTGTATCGTCCTTTCGCTCTGCCCATCGGTTTGTGGATGATAGGCAGTACTCATATCTAGACGAGTTCCTAATGCTTGCTGTAATGTCTGCCAGAATCTTGAAATAAATCTACCATCCCTATCAGAGATAATAGAGATTGGTATTCCATGTCTGGAGACGACTTCCTTCAAATACAGTCGTGCTAACTTCTCCATCTTGTCATCTTCTCTTATTGGCAGGAAGTGTGCTGATTTGGTGAGACGATCAACTATTACCCAAATAGTATCAAAACCACTTGCAGTCCTTGGCAATTTAGTGATGAAATCCATGGTAATGATTTCCCATTTCCATTCCGGGATTTCGGGTTGTTGAAGTAGACCTGATGGTTTCTGATGCTCAGCTTTGACCTTAGAACACGTCAAACATTCTCCTACGTATTTAGCAACATCGGCTTTCATACCCGGCCACCAAAAATGTTTCTTGGGATCCTTGTACATCTTCCCCGTTCCAGGATGTATTGAGTATCTGGTTTTATGAGCTTCTCTAAGTACCATTTCTCTCATATCTCCAAATTTTGGTACCCAAATCCTTTCAGCCCTATACCGGGTTCCGTCTTCCTGAATATTAAGATGCTTCTCCGATCCTTTGGGTATTTCATCCTTTAAATTTCCCTCTTTTAAAACTCCTTGTTGCGCCTCCTTTATTTGAGTAGTAATGTTATTATGAATCATTATATTCATAGATTTTACTCGAATGGGTTCTCTGTCCTTCCTGCGCAAGGCATCGGCTACCACATTTGCCTTCCCCGGGTGGTAACGAATCTCAAAGTCGTAATCATTCAATAATTCAATCCACCTACGCTGCCTCATATTCAGTTGTTTCTGATTAAATATGTGTTGAAGACTTTTGTGGTCGGTATATATAATACTTTTGACCCCATATAAGTAGTGCCTCCAAGTCTTTAATGCAAAAACAACCGCGCCTAATTCCAAATCATGCGTCGTATAATTTTGTTCGTGAATCTTTAATTGTCTAGACGCATAAGCAATCACCTTCGTTCGTTGCATTAATACACAACCGAGACCTTGCTTTGATGCATCACAATAAATCACAAAATCATCATTCCCTTCAGGCAATGACAATATAGGTGCCGTAGTTAGCTTTTTCTTCAATAACTGAAACGCTTTCTCTTGTTCATCATTCCATTCAAATTTCTTCCCTTTATGCGTTAATGCAGTCAAGGGTTTTGCTACTCTGGAAAAGTCTTGGATGAACCTTCTGTAGTAACCAGGTAGTCCTAAAAACTGGCGTATGTGTTTCGGAGTTTTCGGGGTTTCCCACTTTTCAACAGTTTCTATCTTTGCCGGATCCACCTTAATACCTTCTTTGTTCACTATGTGACCGAGGAATTGAACTTCTTCCAACCAAAATGCACACTTTGAAAACTTAGCGTACAATTCTTCCTTCCTCAATACTTCTAACACCTTTCTCAAATGTTCACCGTGTTCTTGGTCATTCTTTGAGTAAATAAGTATGTCATCAATGAAAACAATGATAAACTTGTCAAGGTATGGTCCACACACTCGGTTCATAAGGTCCATGAACACAGCTGGTGCATTAGTTAAACCAAACGGCATGACCATAAACTCGTAATGACCGTAACGTGTTCTGAAAGCAGTCTTTGGAATATCATCTTCTTTCACCCGCATTTGATGATACCCGGAACGTAAGTCAATCTTTGAATAAACAGACGAGCCTTGTAGTTGATCAAATAAGTCGTCGATTCTCGGTAGTGGGTAGCGGTTCTTGATGGTAAGTTTGTTCAACTCTCGGTAGTCCATACACAACCTGAATGTACCATCTTTCTTCTTGACAAACAAAACAGGAGCTCCCCACGGTGATGTGCTTGGTCGAATGAAACCACGCTCTAAAAGTTCTTGTAATTGGCTTTGCAGTTCTTTCATCTCGCTGGGTGCGAGTCTGTAAGGAGCACGAGCTATTGGTGCAGCTCCTGGTACAAGATCTATTTGAAATTCAACGGATCGATGTGGGGGTAATCCCGGTAATTCTTTCGGAAATACATCGGGAAATTCTTTTGCAATGGGAACATCATTGATGCTCTTTTCTTCAGTTTGTACTTTCTCGACGTGTGCTAGAACAGCATAGCAACCTTTTCTTATTAGTTTTTGTGCCTTCAAATTACTAATAAGATGTAGCTTCGTGTTGCCCTTTTCTCCGTACACCATTAAGGGTTTTCCTTTTTCTCGTATAATGCGGATTGCATTTTTGTAACAAACGATCTCTGCTTTCACTTCTTTCAACCAGTCCATACCGATTATCACATCAAAACTCCCTAACTCTACTGGTATCAAATCAATCTTAAATGTTTCGCTAACCAGTTTAATTTCTCGATTCCGACATATATTATCTGCTGAAATTAATTTACCATTTGCTAATTCGAGTAAAAATTTACTATCCAAAGGCGTCAATGGACAACTTAATTTAGCACAAAAATCTCTACTCATATAGCTTCTATCCGCACCTGAATCAAATAAAACGTAAGCAGATTTATTGTCAATAAGAAACGTACCCGTAACAAGCTCCGGGTCTTCCTGTGCCTCTGCCGCATTAATATTGAAAACTCTTCCGCGGCCTTGTCCATTCGTGTTCTCCTGGTTCGGGAAATTTCTAATAATGTGGCCCAGTTTTCCACATTTATAACAAACTACATTGGCATAACTTGCTCCGACACTACTTGCTCCGCCATTACTCGTTCCGACACCATTTGTTCCTTTCGTTCTATTAACCCCTGGTCCGTAGACCTCACACTTCGCAGCGCTATGACCATTTCTTTTACACTTGTTGCAAAATTTGGTGCAGAACCCCGAGTGATACTTTTCACACCTTTGGCATAGCTGCTTCTGATTGTTGTTGTTGTTGCGGTTATTATTATTGTTGGGATGATTGTTGTAGTTGCTGTTGTTGTTGTTGTTGTTGTTGTTGTTGTTGTTGTTGGGCCGTTTGTTGTAGTTGCGATTGATGTTGCGATTGTAGGGATAATTGTTGCGATTATTGTTGTAATTGCTGTTGTTGTATTGGTGATTCTTATCACCGTTTTCCTCCTACTTTCTTTTGACTTGCTTCACATTGGCCTCTTCAGCAGTCTGTTCTTTAATTCTTTCTTCAATCTGGTTCACTAGTTTGTGAGCCATTCTACATGCCTGTTGTATGGAGGCGGGCTCGTGTGAACTTATATCTTCTTGGATTCTTTCCGGTAATCCTTTCACAAACGCGTCGATCTTCTCTTCCTCATCTTCGAATGCTCCCGGACACAATAGGCACAATTCTGTGAATCGTCTTTCGTACGTGGTAATATCAAATCCTTGGGTTCGTAACCCTCTAAGTTCTGTCTTGAGCTTATTGACCTCGGTTCTGGGACGGTACTTCACATTCATCAAGTGCTTGAATGCTGACCACGGTAGTGCGTACGCATCATCTTGTCCCACTTGCTCTAGATAGGTATTCCACCATGTTAACGCAGAACCTGTGAAGGTATGCGTAGCGTACTTCACTTTGTCCTCTTCAGTACACTTACTTATGGCAAACACCGATTCAACCTTCTCGGTCCACCGTTTCAATCCGATCGGTCCTTCGGTTCCATCAAATTCCAAAGGTTTGCAGGCAGTGAATTCTTTGTAGGTGCATCCTACACGATTTCCTGTACTGCTAGATCCAAGGTTATTGTTGGTATGTAGCGCAGCCTGTACTGCGGCTATGTTTGAAGCTAGAAAAGTACGGAATTCCTCTTCATTCATATTCACGGTGTGTCGAGTAGTCGGTGCCATTTCCTTCAAAATAGTTAAATGGAACAAGTTAATCATACAGAATATTAAGAGTAGTTAATAGTATTTCGTAGCATAATATGAACTCATTTATAAAAGCTTTTTCTTCATATTAGCGTTTTATAAGTTTAAATTCGGGTAGTACCTACCCGTTAAGTTCATACTTAGTAGCTAATATACAATTCAACTACTACAATTCTATATGAAAAACTGATTATAATAATATTTCGCGTTCAAACTTTTATACAATATTTTACAAACTTACAATACCGCTTATTTTACATAAAGCATGAAATATAGCACACAATAACTTTGATACAAGATAGTTGTGAAGACAATTCTAGCTAGTACACAAGTCGTTCAGCAAAGGCAATAAAGACACGTAATTCATACGTCCAGAAACAAGTCATGCATTCTGGTTTTACTAGGACTACTTCCCATCCTTGGTCTTGTGCAACATAACCGTTATGGCCGTTGATAAGACAACGTGTTGTAACGTCATCAAAGGGACGAGGGTTACGTAATGTCCAACAGTCCCGTAATAATCTAAAAACCTCATTTCTTACCCCAATTACCGACTCCGTCACTTGTGGAAACGTTTTGTTTAATAGTTGTAGCCCGATGTTCTTGTTCTCACTTTGGTGAGAAGCGAACATTACTAATCCGTAAGCATAACATGCTTCTTTATGTTGCATGTTAGCCGCTTTTTCTAAATCACGAAGTCCAATATTCGGATATATTGAGTCAAAATAATTTCTTAACCCGTTGCGTAAAATAGCATTTGGGTTCCCCGCAATATATGCGTCAAAGTAAACACATCGTAACTTATGGGTTTCCCAATGTGATATCCCCCATCTTTCAAACGAAAGTTTCTTATAAACCAAGACATTCTTGGAACGTTCTTCGAATGTCTTACAAACTGATCTCGCCTTAAATAGTTGTGCCGAAGAATTCTGGCCGACTCTAGACAAGATTTCATCAATCATGTCTCCGGGTAGGTCTCTTAAAATATTGGGTTGTCTATCCATTTTGTGTTTTTAAACTGTAAAAATAGACAAGAGTTAGATTCATAAAAAAATACTTATTAATACAAGCAATTTTTACATATATCATAAAGCATAAGAACACTATATTACATATATTACACCATACGAATACAACTATCTTATTCCGACTCGCTCGTTTCTTCTTCTTCGGTTTTGGTTCGTTTTGCCAAGTTTCTAGGGATATATGATGTTCCCCTAATACGAGTCGTCGTTGTCCACATTGGTTTAGAAAAACCTGGTGGTTTAGAGGTTCTCGGGTCATTGTTACAACTTAAGGACTTCGGGGGTTGACGATACATATAAAGTTCATCGGGGTTGGAATTAGATTTCTCTATTTTTATGCCCTTTCCCTTATTATTTTCTTTTGCCTTTTTAAATTCAGTTGGGGTAATTTCTATAACATCATCGGAATTCTCGTCGGAATCCGATTCATCGGAGAATTGGTAATCCTCCCAATATTTTGCTTCCTTGGCGGAAACACCATTGACCATAATTAACTTTGGTCGGTTGGTTGAGGATTTTCTTTTACTTAACCGTTTTATTATTTCCCCCACCGGTTCTATTTCTTCATCCGGTTCCGATTCTTCTTCCGGTTCCGATTCTTCTTCCGGTTTCGACTCTTCTTCCGGTTCCTCTTCGGGAACTTGTGAATCAGTCCACAAATCATTCCAATTTACATTTGACTCTTCATTATTATTAGGTGAGTCAATGGGACTTGTTCTAGAGGTAGACATCTATCACATAATATCAAACACGTTAAGAGATTAATATATCACATAATATTCATATGTTAAAAATATATAGTTTCCCACAAAAATGTTAAGCAATCATTTTTAAAGAAAACACGGTCGAAGTCCAGACTCACTAATGCATCCTAACAAACTCGATAAGACACACTAATGCAAATTTTCTGGTTCTCTAAGACCAACGCTCGGATACCAACTGAAATGTCCCGTTCTTATTGATTAAAAACGTTCCATATTAATTGATTTCGTTGCGAGGTTTTAACCTCTATATGAGACGTTTTTCAAAGACTGCATTCATTTTTAAAACAAACCATAACCTTTATTTCATAAATAAAGGTTTAAAAAGCTTTACGTAGATTATCAAATAATGATAATCTAAAATATCCTGTTTACACACGACCATTACATAATGGTTTACAATACAAATATGTTACATCGAAATCAGTTTCTTGAATGCAGTTTTTACACAATATCATACAAACATGGACTCCAAATCTTGTCCTTATTTTAGTATGCAACAGCGGAAGCTCTTAATATTCACCTGAGAATAAACATGCTTTAAACGTCAACAAAAATGTTGGTGAGTTATAGGTTTAACCTATATATATCAAATCGTAACAATAGACCACAAGATTTCATATTTCAATACACATCCCATACATAGAGATAAAAATCATTCATATGGTGAACACCTGGTAACCGACAATAACAAGATGCATATATAAGAATATCCCCATCATTCCGGGACACCCTTCGGATATGATATAAATTTCGAAGTACTAAAGCATCCGGTACTTTGGATGGGGTTTGTTAGGCCCAATAGATCTATCTTTAGGATTCGCGTCAATTAGGGTGTCTGTTCCCTAATTCTTAGATTACCAGACTTAATAAAAAGGGGCATATTCGATTTCGATAATTCAACCATAGAATGTAGTTTCACGTACTTGTGTCTATTTTGTAAATCATTTATAAAACCTGCATGTATTCTCATCCCAAAAATATTAGATTTTAAAAGTGGGACTATAACTCACTTTCACAGATTTTTACTTCGTCGGGAAGTAAGACTTGGCCACTGGTTGATTCACGAACCTATAACAATATATACATATATATCAAAGTATGTTCAAAATATATTTACAAACACTTTTAATATATTTTGATGTTTTAAGTTTATTAAGTCAGCTGTCCTCGTTAGTAACCTATAACTAGTTGTCCACAGTTAGATGTACAGAAATAAATCGATAAATATTATCTTGAATCAATCCACGACCCAGTGTATACGTATCTCAGTATTGATCACAACTCAAACTATATATATTTTGGAATCAACCTCAACCCTGTATAGCTAACTCCAACATTCACATATAGAGTGTCTATGGTTGTTCCGAAATATATATAGATGTGTCGACATGATAGGTCGAAACATTGTATACGTGTCTATGGTATCTCAAGATTACATAATATACAATACAAGTTGATTAAGTTATGGTTGGAATAGATTTGTTTCCAATTTTCACGTAGCTAAAATGAGAAAAATTATCCAATCTTGTTTTACCCATAACTTCTTCATTTTAAATCCGTTTTGAGTGAATCAAATTGCTATGGTTTCATATTGAACTCTATTTTATGAATCTAAACAGAAAAAGTATAGGTTTATAGTCGGAAAAATAAGTTACAAGTCGTTTTTGTAAAGGTAGTCATTTCAGTCGAAAGAACGACGTCTAGATGACCATTTTAGAAAACATACTTCCACTTTGAGTTTAACCATAATTTTTGGATATAGTTTCATGTTCATAATAAAAAACATTTTCTCAGAATAACAACTTTTAAATCAAAGTTTATCATAGTTTTTAATTAACTAACCCAAAACAGCCCGCGGTGTTACTACGACGGCGTAAATCCGGTTTTACGGTGTTTTTCGTGTTTCCAGATTTTAAATCATTAAGTTAGCATATCATATAGATATAGAATATGTGTTTAGTTGATTTTAAAAGTCAAGTTAGAAGGATTAACTTTTGTTTGCGAACAAGTTTAGAATTAACTAAACTATGTTCTAGTGATTACAAGTTTAAACCTTCGAATAAGATAGCTTTATATGTATGAATCGAATGATGTTATGAACATCATTACTACCTTAATTTCCTTGGATAAACCTACTGGAAAAGAGAAAAATGGATCTAGCTTCAATGGATCCTTGGATGGCTCGAAGTTCTTGAAGCAGAATCATGACACGAAAACAAGTTCAAATAAGATCATCACTTGAAATAAGATTGTTATAGTTATAGAAATTGAACCAAAGTTTGAATATGATTATTACCTTGTATTAGAATGATAACCTACTGTAAGAAACAAAGATTTCTTGAGGTTGGATGATCACCTTACAAGATTGGAAGTGAGCTAGTAAACTTGAAAGTATTCTTGATTTTATGAAACTAGAACTTTTGGAATTTATGAAGAACACTTAGAACTTGAAGATAGAACTTGATAGAGATCAATTAGATGAAGAAAATTGAAGAATGAAAGTGTTTGTAGGTGTTTTTGGTCGTTGGTGTATGGATTAGATATAAAGGATATGTAATTTTGTTTTCATGTAAATAAGTCATGAATGATTACTCATATTTTTGTAATTTTATGAGATATTTCATGCTAGTTGCCAAATGATGGTTCCCACATGTGTTAGGTGACTCACATGGGCTGCTAAGAGCTGATCATTGGAGTGTATATACCAATAGTACATACATCTAAAAGCTGTGTATTGTACGAGTACGAATACGGGTGCATACGAGTAGAATTGTTGATGAAACTGAACGAGGATGTAATTGTAAGCATTTTTGTTAAGTAGAAGTATTTTGATAAGTGTATTGAAGTCTTTCAAAAGTGTATAAATACATATTAAAACACTACATGTATATACATTTTAACTGAGTCGTTAAGTCATCGTTAGTCGTTACATGTAAGTGTTGTTTTGAAACCTTTAGGTTAACGATCTTGTTAAATGTTGTTAACCCAATGTTTATAATATCAAATGAGATTTTAAATTATTATATTATCATGATATTATCATGTATGAATATCTCTTAATATGATATATATACATTAAATGTCTTTACAACGATAATCGTTACATATATGTCTCGTTTAAAAATCATTAAGTTAGTAGTCTTGTTTTTACATATGTAGTTCATTGTTAATATACTTAATGATATGTTTACTTATCATAATATCATGTTAACTATATATATAACCATATATATGTCATCATATAGTTTTTACAAGTTTTAACGTTCGTGAATCACCGGTCAACTTGGGTAGTCAATTGTCTATATGAAACCTATTTCAATTAATCAAGTCTTAACAAGTTTGATTGCTTAATATGTTGGAAACATTTAATCATGTAAATATCAATCTCAATTAATATATATAAACATGGAAAAGTTCGGGTCACTATATACAATACTTAAAACAGATCATGACCAATCACTAGAATATCGAAGCCCTAATGCACAAACATGTCCTGCATGTTTTGGTCCATGTAAGAGCTTCGTGAGAGGATCCGCTATATTAAGATCTGTGTGAACTTTGCGAATATATATCTTCCCCTTTTCAACTTCATCCCTTATGTAGTTGAATCTCCGCTCAATGTGACGGGTCTTTTGGTGAGCACGAGGTTCTTTGATTTGAGCAATCGCACCCTCGTTGTCACAAAAGATCTCAAGAGGGTCCTGAATGGAAGGGACTACTCCTAAGTCGTCGATGAATTTCTTCATCCATGCAGCTTCCTGAGCTGCTAATGATGCGGCGATGTACTCCGACTCTGTAGTGGATAGAGCAACAACATCCTGTTTTGAACTCTTCCAAGAGACCGCACCTCCATTTAATGTGAAGACATAACCGGATTGTGATCGAGAATCATCACGATCAGTTTGGAAACTCGCATCCACGTAACCTTTTACAGCGAGTTCCTCCTCACCGGACCCATATATCAGAAACATATCCTTAGTCCTCCTAAGGTATTTCAATATACTTTTAACAGCAATCCAATGACTGTTTCCTGGGTTATTCTGGTATCTACTTGTCAGGCTAAGGGCGCATGACACATCCGGTCTAGTGCATATCATTGCATACATGGTGGGGCACTGAGATGAACTGAGGAGTGTTCCTCTTTGAATAGGTACCAAACCTTTCTTAGAGTTTTCCATCTTGAACCTTTTCAAGATCTTTTCAATGTATGCACTTTGGTTCAAACCTATCAGTTTCTTGGATCTATCCCTGTAGATCCCAATCCCCAAAACGTATTGTGCTTCTCCAAGATCCTTAATGGAGAAGCATTTACTTAGCCAAGTTTTAACTCTTTGCATTTCCGGAATATCATTTCCAAATAACAATATATCACCCACATATAGTACAAGGAACATGATAGTGCTCCCACTAGCTTTCTTATATACACAAGCTTCATCACCATTTTTAATGAAGCCAAATTTCACGGCTTCCTCATTAAAACGATGATTCCACATTCTAGATGCTTGTTTCAATCCGTAGATTGACTTCTTTAACTTGCATACCTTTTTAGGATATTTCGGATCAATAAAACCCTCAGGCTGAACCATATAGACATCTTCCTCAAGATGTCCATTTAGGAAAGCGGTCTTGACATCCATTTGCCATATTTCATAATCATAATGAGCAGCAATGGCAAGTAATATCCTAATAGACTTTAGCATTGCCACAGGCGAAAAAGTTTCATCATAGTCAACCCCTTGAGTTTGAGTGAAACCTTTTGCTACAAGTCTAGCTTTATATGTATCCAAGTTTCCATGTATGTCGGTTTTCATCTTGAAAAGCCATTTACAATCAACTAGCCTTGAGCCAGTAGGTTGTTCAACAAGTTCCCAAACTTGGTTGTCATACATGGATTGCATCTCAGCGTTCATGGCTTCCTGCCATTTATCCTTATCAATCCTTGATAAAGCACCTTGGTAGTTTGTTGGTTCATCCAAATCAACCACATAGCAACCATCCATGAGAAACCCATATCTCTCAGGAGGATTACTAATCCTACCAGATCTGTGAACGTCTTGTGTATTTTGATCATCCATTTGATCACTCTCAACATTTTCATGTTGAGTGCTAGTGTCAACCAATTGTGTATCATCTACTTGATCTTGAACTTCTTCAAGATCTATCTTCCTCTCACTATTTCCTTCCATTAGGAACTTAGTTTCAAGGAATTCAGCCTTTCGAGCAACAAATACATTTTGCTCGATTTGATCATAGAAATAGTATCCCATATCATCCTTGGGATATCCTATGAAGATACACTTCGTGGATCGAGCATTCAACTTATTAGGGACGTAACGCTTAGGATAAGCTTCACATCCCCATACCTTTAAGTATGATAGAGACGGAGGTTTTCCAAACCACATCTCATGAGGAGTTCGTTCCACTTTCTTGGTTGCGGCCATATTTAAAATACGAGCCGCGGAGCATAGACAATAACCCCAAAACGATAGAGGTAACGAGCTTCTTGCCATCATAGATCAAACCATATCCATTAGGGTTCGGTTCCTCCTTTCGGAAACTCCATTAAGTTGGGGTGTTCCAGGTGGAGTAAGTTGTGAGATAATCCCACAACTCCTAAGATGATCTTGGAAAGCATCGCTTAGGTATTCACCTCCTCTATCGGTACGAAGTACCTTGATTGTCTTATTGAGTTGATTTTGTACTTCGCTTTGATATTCTTTGAATGCTTCAAAAGTTTCTTCCTTATGTCTTAACAAGTAGACATATCCAAAACGACTGAAGTCATCAATGAAAGTAACGAAGTATCTTTCACCATTCCTAGCTATGGGCTTAAAGGGTCCACATACATCCGAATGTATTAATCCCAATAAGTCCTTAGCCCTTTCATAGGTCCCTTTGAAAGGTGCTTTAGTCATTTTGCCTTGTAAACAAGATTCACACACATCAAACGAGTCCATCTCATTTGATTTCAAGAGTCCATTCTTTTGAAGTGTATGCATTCGGTTCTTGTTTATGTGACCAAGGCGACAATGCCATAAGTAGGAATCACTCAAATCCCTTTTGAGTTTCTTGGTGCTAGTATGGTATATAGAGCTCGATGATGTGTCATCATGAACCAATTCATAAATTCCATTTGAAGGCGAAGCCTTGAAATAGAATACATTATCTTTAGAAACATGAATATCATCATCAATAAAATTAACAACGTAACCACATTGTTTTAAGCGAGAAATAGAAATAATGTTTCTACACAAATCCGGAGCATACAAAACATTTTCTAAAATAAGTTCCAATCCGCTTGGAAGCTTCAAAATAAAATCTCCTTGAGCTTTAACATGCACCTTTGCACCATTGCCCATATAGAGACTTGATGTTCCCGCCTTATGATCACTTCTTTTGAACCCCTGCAAAGAATTGCAAATATGAGTTCCACATCCCGTGTCTAATACCCATGTATTAGAAGAAGTAATACTAAGCTCTATATATACCATATACATATTACCTGAGGTTTGCCCTGCATCCCTCTTGTCCTTCAACTCCTTAAGATAGACCGGACAGTTTCGTTTCCAATGACCCATCTCACCGCAACCGAAACATGGGTCTTCTTTGGGGTTTGCCTTCTCGGCTACCTTTTGCTTCTTAGCCTTGTTGATGGTTGGGGTAACCATCTTCCCTTTCCCTTTGCCTTGATGGGCGGGTCCTTTTCTCTTGGCCACCTTTGGCTTAGAGGTGTTACCTTTTGACCCACCTTGATCGATTGCTAACACGGGTAAAGCCCTTTTACCCATGCTAGTTTCCGCCGTTCTAAGCATACCGTGAAGCTCACCTATGCTCTTATCCATCCCATTCATATTGTAATTAATTACAAATTGGTCAAACCTCTTTGACAGGGAGTTTAGGATAAGATCAGTGGCTAACTCATTAGATATGTTGAGATTAAGGCGGTTTGCGCGATCAATAAGGCTTTTCATTTTGAGGACATAAGAGGATACGGATTGGGTGTCATCCATACGACATGCATGTAACGCTCGAACCGTTTCAAAGCGCTCGACACGTGCTTGTTGAAGGAACATCTCCTTCAATTGCGTAATCATGTCATATGCACTATGATGTTCGAAATCCTTTTGGAGTTCGGGTATCATAGTCCCAAGCATTAGGCAACCAACTTGCACCGAATCGGCACAATATTTGTCATAGTAGGCCATGCCCTCCGTATCATCCATGTCGGGTTGATCGGGAATGGGGTCCTCCAACACATACGCTTTATCCTCGAGTTTGAGGACAATCCTAAGATTACGGAACCAATCCATAAAGTTCGTATGGTTGAGTTTGTCTTTCTCAAGGAGAGACCTTAACGATAGGTTGTTTAGGTTAAGTGGTGCGTTTTGAATGTTGTTGTTGTTATTAGCGGCCATCTACAAAATTAACAAAGTTCATTTAAGTATTGATTTCAAATTTAATAAACAATACCCTTTTATATTATAATTGTCTTATTAAATATTAGAATCCAACGGTAAATCAAATTTCGGTTAGGTGACCTTTATCCCGTTATTTGATTTAGCTAGGTAGTCATTTATATGACAATTGCAATCCTTTTGCAACTTCTAAATTATGGGATCATGCAATCCTTTTGCATGGCATATTTATCCCATCAACGCCTATTTGTTCCTCATGCTTCGGTGACCCTAAGTTCATGATTCCCAAATCAAGTCGTCCTACTTGTATAGACTTGTAAATTTAACATACAAGTGGTTAGGTGACCTTTATCCCACAAGCATGCGAAATTTACCTTAATCATATTAGTTTGCTCATAACGGTTAGGTGACCTTTATCCCATCATGAGTTCCCTAATACTTTCAAGTGTCACACAATAGGATGGCGTTAAACTTGTTTACCTTGTTAGTAAAAGGGATTTAGTTTTTCATTAATTCTAGTTTGAGAAAACTTTTATGCCATACACCAACATGCATTTAGTGTATGGTACTTATGAAAAACCAATTTCATGTCTTGTAATTGAGCCAATTACTTGATATAAACCAATTTATATTTGTTATCATTTTCTTGTTCCTAATAACCATTTATTAAGGTCTTTAGTTGCCTTTTTCAATTTAACCATTTAAATTGCCATTTTGCATGTCGCTAATACGTCTAATTTAACCAATTAAATTGTCGTTTTGTTTGTTGTTAACATGTGTGATTAATTTGTTGCAATCAAACATACAATCCATAATCATACAAACAACTACACATGCAAAATAAGTATGTTCACAATCTAGCCATTTTGGTGGACATTTGTTTAGCCGAAAACAAATGTCACCGGGTTAAGGGATAATAATACAAAGTAGGAGATTACAATCTCCCACTTAACCTTGCATCCATATGCTCCTTGTGATCTTCAAATCTTCATCATCTTGTATCTTCATTTTTACAAAATATGTATCCTAATACATTTTATCTAGAAAATGAAAATACAACCTAATCTATTTTACATACCAAATATAAAATAAATTACATAGCCTTATGAATGAATTATTACAAGAATAATATTACAAGTCATATGAATGAATAATATTACAAACCATATGAATCATACAATTCATTCAAACATTCAACCAAACACAAGGTTAAGGCATAGATTGTGAACTTCAACATGCAACCAAGTATGACCAAATTAGAGAGTCCAAAACCCACTTTTGAAGCCCTCTTGAATTCGGCCATTTCCTAATACCCACCCAAACCCATTTGTTTTTGCAATCTACATTCATGCATGTTAGTAGATTGCAAATATAGTGGGTTTTAAACAACAATTCGAAGCATATTTCAACAACTTCGGCTCTAGATACCATTGTTGGGATTTTAACATGTTTGATAAGTCTTAAAACCTTTTAAGAATCATTATGAACGGAAGCGTGTAATTACCAATTAAACTTGTTTAGTCTTTAAACCAATTAAATGTAAATCCCATGGATCAAGTTGTGAAACAATACTTACTAATTAACAAGAAAGGATAGTGTTTATACCTCCTTAAAACGAGTTTAAGGGCTGTTTTGATGCAAGAAGATGATGAAGAAATAATGCTTCAACACACCCTTGAGTTGGTTGAACCTTTAAGCCTTTATAACCTTGCTATCCAAGCTTGAAACTACTTCTTTTGCACTTGAATAAACCAATCAGCAGCAACACTGATTTGAGCAGAAAGTTGATGAACTTATTGATGAACTTAGCCTCTAACTTGAAGCCTCAAGTGTTGCATACCCCAAGCAATAACCCCAACACCTTTGTAATTAGTTAGGATTTAATTGACACTAGATGCAAGCTTGCAAAACCAAAATTTGAACTCCTCTTTTGAGCAAGAAAGGCCACGGCCAGCTGGTAGAGAAGGAGACTGTTTTGAGCAGTTTTTTTTAAGCAATTGCATCTATGTTTTCACTTGGAAGGAAGTGGTCAAGCCTTGGTACAAGTATAAGGCATGCACCTATGGGATTGTGTTATTGAAAGCATCAAAGAATAAGCATGGGTGAAGTCCTTGGAGTCCCCAAAAAAACTGCACATTACTTATGTGTATATAATAAATTTATAAAACTTGTTCAAATTTATATAAAACTTTATAAATGTAATGCATTTGATAAGTTTCTTTTATTTTATAAACCATTTTATAAATTATAACACAACTTAATTATTTAACCAATAAATAATTAAATATAAATTATCCAAATAATTTATCCCAAGTGATAATATTTCATAAACCGATTTTCTAAAATCCAAGTGTCGCGTATTTATTTAACGAACCAATCGTTAAGTTTAAATACGTATAAGGTGTCGGTAAGCTTGTTATTGGGTATGACCCGACTTGGATCATAATATATTAGCCACATTAATTTAATACGTCTCTCGGGCATACGAAATACTATCACATTTCCTATCGAAAAATCCTTTACTCAATCGTATGAAATGGAACTCGTCACTAATGCAAGTTCTTCGGAACCCGACAGCTATTCCGACATGGATGTTCACCTATGCTCCGGAAGCAGTGTCACCAGAATGAATCAACCAATCAGCTAACCCCAATTCATCTGATGGGTTCGTAGTCGACTTAATCAATGGAGATAAGAAGAAGGTGATCCTTTCCATCAACCGAAATCACCTCTTGGAGAAGAACCTGAAGCACTTACTGGCAAACCTATTCATAATACCATTTTCTCTCTCATTTCCAGAGTATCTCGCCACGACTATATCACAAGTTAGATTCTAAACCTTATTCACTCGCTCGTTCCTACTGACAATCATCCCGAAGTAATAAAGTCAACGAGCTTCGCGCCCGAGTTATAGCCTTGGAAAAATGGTGCAAAACATACCATCTTCGGCAACATCACCTGCACCAACAGTACCATCAACAACATCACCCGTACCATTAACAATCCATGCCTCAACATCTCTCATTCTGTACCTCGAGTATAATCATCGTTCTAAGTATCATTCTACATCAATTATCTTCGTTCTTTATGGCGATTATGTAATCTCTAATGTTTTAGAGATTATATATTCTTGTTCCAATGGTAAATCAAATGAGTTTAATATCACATTAACTCATTAAATCCATGATTACATCTGAAGAGAATATATATGTAAGTATATTTTCATAAAGATTGTAATTAAAAATTCTTTTGTACAAACGATTAATGGTGAAAATATTTTAACGGGTAGGTAATACCCGAGAAATATTTAGATTTCACATTAATAAGTTACACTGTACATTCTTCGAATCTGATTCAACAGTCATTTACTACCTACTTACACCCACAGATATACGTATCCGTTCACCACAGAATAACCATTTTCATTCAATTTCATATTTGGATTTTGACCTATCAGAATCCAACAAGTGTCATAATGAAGAAAACATTGGACAAAAATAAAATTTGTTAGAAACAAACAATTTAACTATGAGAAGAATTTTGATAAGAATCCACGCTAACTGTTCCTAGCTAACTGTTCCTAGCTAACTGATTAATTCCGTATTACATTTTATTTATCGCAATTTATTTATCGCAATTTAATTATCGCAATTTATTTATCGCAATTTAAATTCTCGCAATTTTATTTATCATCATTTAATTTCTGTTATTTATTTTACGCACTTTAAATATCGGGACACGTATATAAGGTTTTGACATATCATATCGACGCATCTATATATATTATTTGGAATAACCATAGACACTCTATATGCAGTAATGATCGAGTTAGCTATACAGGGTTGAGGTTGATTCTAAATAATATATATACTTTGAGTTGTGATCGAGTCTGAGACATGTATATAACGGGTCACGACACGTAATAATTAATTCGAATATTATATATTAAACTATATATGAATTGTTGAACTACTAATTGTGGACTCCTAACTATGGACTAATGACATTGGACAATTAAAATGAATTATAATATTGATTATAACATATGAAACTAAACATTTCTTCAAGTTTGCCACTTGATTTCATCTTAAACCTCATTTGTATCTTGACGATTACAATTCGCGTTCAAACCTTTCATGATTCTTGAAAACACCACAATTGAGAGGATGAATCAACCGCACTTCATCTGCGGAAGAAAAGATTGATGCATATAGTTATACACCTGAAAACACTCGAAACCTGAGTAAACATTCAAAACGTATCTGTACTAACTCCTTTGGCATTGTTATTACCGAAAATAACAATGCAATTCCTTTCCAAAGTAGCCAATTTTGTCACAGCTCCAGCAAATCAGCTTCAATTTTTTATTCGAATAAACCTTATTATAAAGATTACCCTTCATCATCGTTACCGGGGAACCGTTTAGATCCCACCACATTAGCAGAAAACTTACCAGCAACTTCATTACTCATAAGCTTAAGTCTCTCCGAAGAACCATTAAATATGTTCGTTAAAACCTATTCATATACTCATCCACATCTTATAACGAGAATTACAGCATCAATTATCGAGAAATAGCAATCATTATTTTGAAATCTCGCAGTATGTCTACATCCGCAGTTATATGTATACATATAACATTTATCTCTTAGAATTATGATCTTCCATTCTGAAATTCTGAAAAGCACCCAGTCTACGAATCAATACTCTAAAAGTGAAAAAGTTGAATGAAGCAGCAAAAACTGTAAACAACCTTAATCGTTGAAAGTTTGATGATAAAGGATAGTATGTTGGCAAAGCTCAAAAAAGTTGGAACTGGAAAACGGATTGAGCAAACTATAAAGGAGACTGTGGACAAATCACAAAGACTAAACCTGTACTTAACGAATTCAGATGATTCTGTATCTGATGAACTCTTCAGCGAATATCTTGTTCCTTATTTATTCTAAATCCTTGTGAAAGGATTTTCTTCATCAACCTTCGATCTTAGAAATTTCCAAAATACCTTCAGAAATATCGAATTATCTTTTCAAAATATTTCATAACTATCCTTATCTGAAATCAGTTATCTTTTCACGTTATCTGTATTACACCATAAAGGAAACTGTTTAGTTTCTATATATTCTGTAAACCTTCAAGTTTAAATTATGAATGATTTTGAAGTAGTGTTGGGGACTGAAGCATGAGTTAGTATAATATAATGACACTTGATCAACGTGATTATATTAAAGTCAGTCAGGCTGAGTTTCTAATGAAACGTGATGATTCACATACCATAATGTTGAAATGTCCCGTTCATATAGATTATAAATGTTCCATATTAATTGATTTCATCGTGAGGTTTTGATCTCTATATGAGACGTTTTTCAAAGACTGCATTCATTTTTTTTAAAACTACCATAACTTATATTTTATCGATAAAAGTTTAAAAAGCATTACATAGATTATCAAATAATGATAATCTAAAATATACCGTTTACACACGACCATTACATAATGGTTTACAATAAAAATATTTACATCGAAATAAGTTTCTTGAATGCAGTTTTTACACAATATCATACAAGCATGGACTCCAAATCCTGTCCTTATTTTAGTATGCAACAGCGGAAGCTCTTAATAATCTCCTGAGAATAAACATGCTTAAAACGTCAACAAAAATATTGGTGAGTTATAGGTTTAACCTATATATTATCAAATCATAATAATAGACCACAAGATTTTATTTTTATAACACATCTCATATCAGGCATTTCGCAAACTGTATAGAGATAAAAATCATTCATATGGTGAACACCTAGTAACCGACATTAACAAGATGCATATAGAATATCCCTATCATTCTGGGACAGCCATCGAACATGATAAACTCGAAGTACTAAAGCATTCCAAATTTCAGAATGGGGGTTGTTAGTTCTCGTAGATCTACCTTTAGGATTCGCGTCAATTAGGGGCCAGTTCCGTAATTCTTAGGCTACCAAGCTAAAAGGGGCATATTCGGTTTAATAATTCAACCATAGAATGTAGTTTCGATTACTTGTATCTATTTCGTAACACATTTATAAAACTGCATGTATTCTCATCCCAAAAATATCAGATTTTAAAAGTGGGACTATAACTCACTTTCACAGATTTTTACTTCGTCGGGAAGTAATACTTGGCCACTGGTCAATTCATGAACCTATAACAAATATGTACATATATATCAAAGTATGTTCAAAATATATTTACAACATTTTCATTACATATTAATGATTTGAGTTTGTTAAGTTAGCAGTCCTCGTTAGTAACCTACAACTAGTTGTCCACAGTTAGATCTACAGAAATAAAGCAATATATATTATCTCGAATCAATCCACGACCCAGTGTCTACAAGTCTCAGACTCGATCACAACTCAAAGTATATATATTATTTTGGAATCAACCTCAACCCTGTATAGCTAACTCAAACATTACTCCATATAGAGTGTCTATGGTTGTTCCGAAATATATATATAGATGGGTCGATATGATATGTCAAAACATTGTATACGTGTCTATGGTATCTCAAGATTTCATAATATGTATAATACAATATAAATTAGTTATGATATGTTTAGTCTAGATTTGTTACAAAATTTTCGTAGCTAAAACTAGCAAATTTATCCAATTTTGTTTTGCCCGTCATTTCTTCGTTTCAAATCCATTTTGAGTGATTCAAGTTGCTATGGTTTCATATTAAACTTAATTTTATGAATCTAAACAGTAAAAGTATAAGTTTATAGTCGGAAATATAGGTTACAAGTCATTTTTAAAGAGGTAGTTGTTTCCGTCGAAAGAACGACATCTTGATGACCATTTTGAATAAGCATACTTCCACTTTGAGTTTAACCATGATTTTTGGATATAGTATCATGCTCATAAGAAAAATCATTTTCCCAGAAGAACAACTTTTAAATCAAAGTTTATCATTGTTTTTAATTATCAAACCCAAAACAGCCCGCGGTGTTACTACAACGGCGTATGTCCGGTTTTACGGTGTTTTTCGTGTTTCCAGGTTTTAAATCATTAAGTTAGCATATCATATAGATATAGAACATATTTTTAGTTGATTTTAAAAGTCAAGTTAGAAGGATTAACTTTGTTTGCGAACAAGTTTAGAATTAACTAAACTATGTTCTAGTGATTACATGTTCAAATCTTCGAATAAGATAGTTTTATATATATGAATCGAATGATGTTATGAACATCATTACAACCTCAATTTTAGTAGATAAATCAACTGGAAGTGACAAAAATGGATCTAGCTTCAAAGGATTCTTGGATGGCTTGAAAGTTCTTGAAGTAGAATCATGACACGAAAACAAGTTCAAGTAAGATTTCCACTCGAAATAAGATAGTTATAGTTATAGAAATTGAATCAAAGTTTAAATATGAGTATTACCTTGTATTAGAAAGATATCTTACTGTAAATAAAAAAGATTTCTTAAGCTTAGATGATTACTTGGATTGGATTAGAAAGCTTGAAAGTAATCTTGCAAAGTCGATAGTATTTTTGATATTATGAAACTAGAACTTATAGAATTTATGAAGAACACTTAGAACTTGAAGATATAACTTGAGAGAGATCAATTAGATGAAGAAAATTGAAAAATTAAAGTGTTTGTAGGTGTTTTTGGTCATTGGTATATGTATTAGATATAAAGGATATGTAAGTTTGTTTTCATGTAAATAATTCATGAATGATTTATAATATTTTTTGTAATTTTGTGAAATATTTCATGCTAGTTTCCAAATGATGGGTCCCACATGTTTAATGACTTACATGGGCTGCTTAGAAGCTGATGATTGAGTGTATATACCAATAGTATATACATCTTAGAAGCTGTGTATTGTACGAGTACAAATACGGGTGCATACGAGTAGAATTGTTGATGAAAATGAATGAGGATGTAATTGTAGTCATTTTTGTTAAGTAAAAGTACTTTGATATATGTCATGAAGTCTTCCAAAAGTGTATTAATACATCTTAATACACTACATGTATATACATTTAACTGAGTCGTTAAGTCATCGTTAGTCGTTATATGTAAGTGTTGTTTCGGAACCTTTAAGTTAATGATCTTGTTAAATGTAATTGATCCATTGTTATTACACTTAAATGAGATGTTAAATTGTTATGTTAACATGTTAACATGGTGTATTAATATATCTTAATATCATATAAATATGTGTAAAATACTATTACAACGATAATCGTTACATATATGTATTGTTTCGAAATCCTTAAGTTAGTAGTCTTATCTTACTCGTGTAGTTCATTGTTAATACGCTTAATGATATATGTAATTATCATTTCATGATGTTAAACATAGTGTATTAATATCTTAACATGATACATATGTATTTAGTAAGACGTTGTTGTAATGATAGCCGTTATATATATCCTTTCGCGTTTCTTAATTCACTACTTTCATTTTATGTATATAACTCATTGTTAATGTACTTGGTGAGATACTTACTCATCATAATATCATGTTAATATATATATATATATATATATATATATATATATATATATATATATATATATATATATATATATATATATATATATATCATGTTTTTACAAGTTTTAACGTTCGTGAATCGCCGGTCAACTTGGGTGGTCAATTGTCTACATGAAACTCATTTCAATAAATCAAGTCTTAATAAGTTTGATTGCTTAACATGTTAGAAACATTTAATCATGCAAATATAGTTTTCATTTAATATATAATCATGGAAAAGTTTGGGTCACTACAGTACCTACCCGTTAAATAAATTTCGTCCTGAAATTTTAAGCTGTTGAAGGTGTTGACGAATCTTCTGGAAATAGGTACGGGTATTTCAGCTTCATTTGATCTTCACACTCCCAGGTGAACTCGGATCCCCTACGAGCATTCCATCGAACCTTGACGATCGGTATCTTATTTTTCTTGAGCCTTTTAACCTCACGATCCATTATCTCGACGGGTTCTTCAACGAATTGTAGTTTTTCGTTGATTTTAATTTCGTCTAAAGGAATAGTGAGATCTTCTTTAGCTAAGCACTTCGTCAGTTTCGAGACGTAAAAGGTATTATGTACATTGGCGAGTTGTTAAGGTAATTCAAGTCGGTAGGCTACTGGTCCGACACGATCTAAAATCTTGAATGGTCCAATGTATCTTGGATTTAGTTTCCCCCGTTTACCAAATCGAACAACGCCTTCCAAGGCGAAACCTTAAGCATGACCATCTCTCCAATTTCAAATTCTATATCTTTCCTTTTAAGGTCCGCGTAGCTCTTTTGTCGACTCTGAGCGGTTTTCAACCGTTGTTGAATTTGGATGATTTTCTCGGTAGTTTCTTGGATTATATCTGGACTCGTAATCTGTCTATCCCCCAATTCATTCCAACAAATCGGAGATCTGCACTTTCTACCATAAAGTGCTTCGAACGGTGCCATTTCGATACTCGAGTGGTAACTGTTGTTGTAGGAAAATTCTGTAATGGTAGATGTCGATCCCAACTGTTTCCAAAATCAATAACACATGCTCGTAGCATGTCTTCAAGCGTTTGTATCGTCCTTTCGCTCTGCCCATCAGTCTATGGATGATACGCAGTACTCATGTCTAGACGAGTTCCTAATGCTTGCTGTAATGTCTACCAAAACCTTGAAACAAATCTGCCATCCCTATCAGAGATAATAGAGATTGGTATTCCATATCTTGAGAAAACTTCTTTCAAGTATAATCGCTCCAACTTCTCCATTTTGTCATCTTCTCTCATTGGCAGAAAATGTGCTGATTTGGTGAGACGATCGACTATTACCCAAATAGTATCATAACCACTTGAAGTCCTTGGCAATTTAGTAATGAAATCCAATGTATTTCCCATTTCTATTCTGGGATTTCAGGTTGTTGAAGTAGACCCGATGGTTTCTGATGTTTAGCTTTAACCTTAGAACACGTCAAACATTCTCCTACATATATCTCAATATCGGCTTTCATACCCGGCCAATAAAAATGTTTCTTGAGGTCCTTGTACATCTTTCCCGCTCCGAGATGTATTGAGTATCTGGTTTATGTGCTTCCCCAAGTACCATTTCTCTCACATCACCAAACTTTGGCACCCAAATTCTTTTAGCTCTATACCGGGTTCCGTCTTCTCGAATATTAAGGTGTTTCTCCGATCCTTTGGGTATTTCATTCTTCAAATTCATTCTTTTATAACTCCCTGTTGCGCCTCCTTTATTTGAGTAGTAAGATTAGTACGAATAATTATATTCATAGATTTTACCCGTATAGGTTCTCTGTCCTTTCTACTCAAGGCATCGGCTACCACATTCGCCTTCCTCGGGTGGTAACGAATCTCGAAATCGTAATCATTCAATAAGTCAATCCACCTACGCTGCCTCAGGTTCAGTTGTTTCTGATTAAATATGTGTTGAAGACTTTTGTGGTCGGTATATATAATACTTTTGACCCCATATAAATAGTGCCTCCAAGTCTTTAATACAAAAACAACAGCGCCTAGTTCCAAATCGTGTGTCGTATAATTTTGCTCTTGAATCTTCAAGTGTCTAGATGCATAGGAAATTACCTTCGTTCGTTGCATTAATACACAACCGAGACCTTGCTTTGAGGCGTCACAATATATCACAAAATCATCATTCCCTTCAGGCAATGACAATACAGGTGCCGTAGTTAACTTTTTCTTCAACAATTGAAATGCTTTCTCCTGCTCATCCTTCCATTCAAATTTCTTCCCTTTATGCGTTAATGCAGTCAAGGGCTTTTCTATTTTGGAAAAATCTTGGATGAATAGGCGTATATGCTTCAGAGTTTTCGAGGTTTCCCATTTTTCAACGGTTTCAATCTTTGCCGGATCCACCTGAATACCTTCTTTGTTCACTACGTGACTGAGAAATTGAACTTCTTCCAACCAAAATGCACACTTTGAAAACTTAGCGTACAGTTTTTCTTTCCTTAACAACTCTAGCACTTTTTTCAAATGTTCTTCGTGCTCTTGATCATTCTTTGAGTAGATAAGTATGTCATCGATGAAGAAAATGACAAACTTGTAAAGATATGGCCCACACACTCGGTTCATGAGGTCCATGAACACAGCTGGTGCGTTAGTTAAACCAAACGGCATAACCATAAACTCGTAATGACCATAACGCGTCCTAAAAGCAGTCTTCGGAATATCATCCTCCTACACCGGCATTTGATGATATTCGGAACGTAAATCAATCTTCGAATAAGCTGACGAACCTTGTAATTGATCAAATAAGTCATCGATTCTCGGTAGTGGGTAACGGTTTTTGATGGTAAGTTTGTTCAACTCTCAGTAGTCGATACACAACCTGAATGTACCATCTTTCTTCTTAACAAACAAAATAGGGGCTCCCCACGGTGACGTGCTTGGTCGAATGAAACCTCGCTCTAAAAGTTCCTGTAATTGGCTTTGGAGTTCCTTCATTTCCCTGGGTGCAAGTCTATATGGAGCACGGGCTATTGGTGCAGCTCCTGGTACCAAGTCTATTTGAAATTCAACGGATCGGTGTGGAGGTAATCCCGGTAATTCTTTTGGAAATACATCGAGAAAACTCTCTTGCAACGAGAACATCATTGATGTTCTTTTCTTCGGTTTGTACTTTCTCGACATGTGCTAGAACAGCATAGCAACCTTTTCTTATTCGTTTTTGTGCCTTCAAATTATTAATAAGATTTAGCTTCGCGTTGCTCTTTTCTCCGTACACCATTAAGGGTTTTCCTTTTTCTCTTATGATGCGAATCGTATTTTTGTAACAAACGATCTCTGCTTTCACCTCTTTCAACAGTCCATGCCGATTATCACATCAAAACTCCCTAACTCTACTGGTATCAAATCAATCTTAAACGTTTCGCTAACCAGTTTAATTTCTCGATTCCGACATATATTATCTGCTGAAATTAATTTACCGTTTGCTAATTCAAGTAAAAATTTATTATCCAAAGGCGTCAATGGACAACTTAATTTGGCACAAAAATCTCTACTCATATAGCTCCTATCTGCACCCGAATCAAATAAAACATAAGCAGATTTATTGTCAATGAGAAACGTACCCGTAACAAGTCCGGGTCTTCCTGCACTTCTGCCGTATTAATATTGAAAACTCTTTCACGACTTTACCCATTATTTTTCTCTGGGTTTAGGCAATTACTCCTAATGTGGTCCGGTTTTCCACATCCATAACAAACAAATGCGGCATTACTTGTTTCGACATTCGAGTGGTAATCTTCACACCTTTGGCATGGCTTTTTCTGATTATTATTGATATAGGAATTATTGTTGTTGCGGTTGTTATTGATGCTGGGATGATTGTTGTGGTGGTTATTGTTGTTAGGATGGTTGTTGTAGTTGTTGTTAGAACGATTGTTGTTGCGTTTGTTGTTGCAATAATTGGTGCGATTGAAGTTGTGATTGTTGTGTTGATTGTTAAAATTGTGACCCTTGTCACTGGTTTCTTCCCACTTTCTTTTGATTTGTTTCGTGTTGGCTTCTTCGACCGTCTGCTCTTTAACTCTTTCCTCAATCTGATTTATGAGTTTATGAGCCATTCGACTCGCCTTTTGTATGGAAGTGGGCTCGTGTAAACTTATATCTTCTTGGATCCTTTCTGGAAACCCTTTTACAAATGCGTCAATTTTCTCCTCTTCATCTTCGAACGCTCTCGGGCACAATAAGCACTACTCCGTGAATCGTTGTTCGTACGTGGTAATATCTAATCCTTGTGTTCGTAATCCCTTAAGCTCTACTTTTAGCTTGTTGACCTCGCTTTTAGGACGATACTGCTCAGTCATCAGATGTTTGAATGCTGACCACGGTAGTGCGTACGTAACATCTTGTCCCACTTATTCTAGATAGGTATTCCACCATGTTAACGTAGTACCTGTAAAGGTATGCGTAGCATACTTTACTTTGTCTTCTTCAGTACACTTACTTATGGCAAACACCGATTCAACTTTTTCGGTCCACCGTTTCAATCCGATTGGACCCTCGGTTCCATCGAATTCCAGAGGTTTACAGGCAATGAATTCTTTGTAGGAGCATCCTACACGATTTCTTGTGGCGTTATTTGCATTGCTAGATTTCGAGTTATTGTTGTTTGCTGCAAGGAAAACATGGAAGTCTTCCTCGCTCATGTTAAATTTTGACGAGTCGTCGGTGCCATTTCCTTCAAAAATAGCCCAAAAGAATTAAGTTAATCATATAGAATATTAAGAGTAGTCAATAATGTGACGACCCGAAAATTTCGGACCAAATTCAAACTTAAACCTTTATATGATTTCGGCACGATAAGCAAAGTCCGTTAAACTAGGTCTCAAAATTTTGAACTGTTTTAATATATTCAAATACCCTTCAACTGTCCTCGATGATTCACGAACAAGTAATTGTAAATAGGTATGTATATATTTAAATATAAATATATATATATATATATATATATATATATATATATATATATATATATATATATATATATATATATATATATATATATATATAGAAAAATATATCTGAAATATAAAAATGAATTAGCGGTTATATTAATATTACTATTACTAAAAATTATCAGTTTTATTTATAAAAAAAATTTAATAATTATTATTTCTATTAATATCCTTATTATTCATAATAATATTTAAAAGTAATAATATTAACAATATTAATTATTAATATTAATTAAATTTAAATTATGAAATCTGATCATATTATAAGAGTTTGTTTCAAATTATTATCTACGTTATTCTTTTGTTGGTTCCTCCTTGACTCAATACTCTGTCGAATCCATAAACAATTAATTACCACTATGCTATTGTATCTGATTGTGTTTCTAATCGATTTCCAATTTACAAACATATAATATGCATATATAGATATTTGAGAACACCATCATAAACCCCTACAACAATCTAATTCATTGCTATTTGGAGATTTCAATTTAAACTAGAATCTAATCTTACTAACTATTTAACATTTTTAATCCGTTACATATCAATTCACCACAGACTTTAGGATTCTTATTTTGATTATTACTTTTATAATTACTATTAACATTAAAATTGTTGTTATAATTATAAGACATCATTGTTATCATAAAAATTTTTATCATTTACAATATTATTATTATCATCATCATTAATATCATTGTTATTATAATTATATTATTATTATTATTATTATTATTATTATTATTATTATTATTATTATTATTACTACTTTTAGGATTATTAATATTATTATTATTATTATTCCTATTATTATTAGTATTTTTATTATTTCTAACATTATTAGTGGTATTACTATGAATATAATTATATTTATTATATTTATTTATTATTATCAATAAATAATGCGAATAACATCAAATATAGATAATTGAAGTCAGTACATGTCACAATCTAAAATTCTGTAAATATTGTTCCTATCTGTAATTGCTTTAGGTGAGATTCATATCTGTTAAGTATATATCACGATCAAACAGAATTTTTTTTTCCTTTCTCTGCTCAATTTTTTGTCCCTGTCGTCGGTTTGTTACAGGTCCAATTCAATATCGATTACAAACAAAAATCATTCATTATATACATCACATTCTGCAATTATAATCGAAATAATACCAAAAATATAAAATAAAATAAAAAGCTCGGTGCTCTGTATTTTTTTTTATCAAGTACCAAATTCAAATCAATTCTCAAAAAGTAACAATGCAGAGTTGTGAGAAATCGTTTATATAATCTACCGGTAAAGTTTCAAACTTCAATTCTGTCTATCGATTCCAAATTCGTGAGTCAAAGCTTCAAATTCAAAAAGTCAACAAAGTGTTCTTTGTAAAATTCGAACTTGTTTTGGAGAATTTCTGTTAAATTGACGCTTGCTAAAGTTTTTGGGAGTAATTTGAAACACACTTTGTGATATAACCTTTGTCTATAACAATCTAGGTATCAAAATCAATTTATTTCTTTATTAGTATAGCAGCGATGAGCAACCTTTATGTTTTATATTTTTTTTATATTTTTTTCTTCCAATTAATCATAAATAAATGGTTATACATGTGGTATATTAAGTCCTAAACTGAAATTAGTAAATCACGAATATGTTTGGTTCAAGTTTGATTCGATTAATAAATGTAAAAGGGATGATGAATAACTGATAATGAATAAGTATTACTGGGAAGTACATTTAATCAGAAATGCAAGGATGGAGGAGTAGTTAGGAGGAGTGTCGGTTTAGCGAGAAGTCTCGGGTTCAATTCTGGGCTGCGACATCAATTTCTATTTAAAGCTTGTTAAGGTAGTCTTTTATTTCTTTTATTATTATTATTTTTATTACTATTATTATTATTATTATTATTATTATTATTATTATTATTATTATTATTATTATTATTATTATTATTATTATTATTATTATTATTATTATTATTATTATTATTATTATTATTATTATTATTATTATGATTGTTATTGTTGTTACTAGTATTAATTATTATTGTTAAAATTATTATCATTACTTAGTACTAATATTGTTATTATTATTACTAATATTACATATGTATTATTATTATAATTATAATCATTATTATTATTATTATTATTATTATTATTATTATTATTATTATTATTATTATTATTATTATTATTATTATTATTATTATTATTATTATTATTATTATTATTATTATTATGAACATAATATAAGTTATCATTATAAATATTATTATTAATATCATTTCATAAATAGTTAGTATTATCATTATGATTATAAAAATTACAAAGTATCATAAATCGACTTATCAAATAAACATTAATATTAGTAATACTGTTCGATTACTGAAGTTTCTATTAAAACTATTAAAACTTACCATTATGATTAGAAGTAGTATTTTTATAAAAAACTATCATTTTTATCGTTATCTGTATTATCTATATAATTATTATTAAGGTAATTACGATTATGAAAATAAAAGTATTAATGACATTATTAAAGTTATAAGACCGAAAATAAAGATTATATACATATCTAAATATATATTTAATACACATAACTTAACTATATTAAAATAGATATATATAAAATGAAAATATATATAATGAAACTTATTAATCTACTATATAAATGAATTACATCGCTAATAATAATATATATTTGTCCGATTACAATTATGTATATTAATAAATATACAAATGATATAGGTTCGTGAATCCGAGGCCAACCCTATACTTGTTCAATATAGTCATATGTATTTTTACTACAAAATACATTAGGTGAGTTTCATTTGCCTTTTTACCCTTTATATTTTTGGGCTGAGAATACATGCGCAATTTTTTATAAATGTTTTACGAAATAGACACAAGTAATCGAAACTACATTATATGGTTGAATGATCGAAGCCGAATATGCCCCTTTTACTTGGTAACCTAAGAATTAGTAAACCAGTCAACTAATTGACGCGAATTCTAAAGATAGATCTATTGGGCCTAACGAACCCCATCCAAAGTACCGGATGCTTTAGTACTTCGAATTCGTTTTTATCATGTCCGAAGGATTTCCCGGAATGATAGGGGATATTCTTATATGCATCTTTTTAATGTCGGTTACCAGGTGTTCAATCCATATGAATGATTATTTTTGTCTCTATGCATGGGACGTATATTTATGAGAACTGGAAATGAAATTCTTGTGGTCTATTAAAATGATGAAAATGATCGTTTATGATAAACTAATGAACTCACCAATCTTTTTGTTGACACTTTAAAGCATGTTTATTCTCAGGTATGAAAGAAATCTTCCGCTGTACATTTGCTCATTTTAGAGATATTACTTGGAGTCATTCATAACATATTTCAAAAGACGTTGCATTCGAGTCGTTGAGTTCATCAAGATTATTATTAAGTCAATTATAGTTAGATATATTATGAAATGGTATGCATGCCGTCAACTTTCAATGTAAAGAAAGTTTGTCTTTTAAAAACGAATGCAATGTTGGTAAAATGTATCATATAGAGGTCAAGTACCTTTCGATGTAACCAAATGTAATGTATTCGTCCAGATGGATTAGGACGGGTCTCTACAGTTGGTATCAGAGCGGTGGTTTTAGTGAACCAGGTCTTGCATTAGTATGTCTAACTAATAGTCGTTAGGATGCATTAGTAAGTCTGGACTTCGACCGTGTCTGCATGTCAAAAGTTTTGCTTATCATTTTTGTCGAAAATCATCTGTTTATCATCCTTAGGAAATTACTTGCTAATCATTCTTAGTCTAGACACATCTTACTGCAATGATTGCATGAATAGTGTATAGACAAAATTCGTATCTTAGCGTATCTGCTAATTCATATCTTAGCATATCTGTTACTGTAGACTTTGCCTGACAAATTCCGTAGATTCCTCCGTAACTTATGGGATTTTAGTATTATATATGCATATGTAAATTATGTATTGCAGGGTACTAATCTACATCCTATAATCTAATTCTTATCGAAAATCATTCATCCAATCGTACGAGATGAATCCCTCAACCAGTTCAAGTTTCTCGAATTCCGACAGTTATTCCGATATGGAAACACACTTGAGGTTCGAAAGCAGTATAACTGGAATGGATCAACAAAATCAGTCATTACCAATTCAGGATGAATTGGCGATGGGTTCGTAGTCGACTAAACCAACGAAGACAAGAAGAAAGCGATCCTTTCCTTTCCACCAACCGAATTTACCTCTTGGCGATGAACCTGAAACACTTACCGGCGAACCTGTTTGTAATACTATTTTCTCTCTCATTTCCCGAATATCTCGCCAAGATTATATTCTATCCAAAATTCTAAACCTTATTCATTCGCTCGTTCCAACCGACAATCACCCCGGAATAATAGAAGAAGTCAACAAACTTCGCGCTCGAAAAATAAATTTGGAGAATATGGTGCAAAATGTATCAGCTTCAGCAACATCACCGGCACCAACAGTACCATCAATAACAGCACCAGTACCATCAATAATCCATGCCTCAACATCTCATTCTGTACCTCGAGTATAATCATCATTCTACGTATCGTTCTACATCGATTATCTTCGTTCTTCATGACGATTAAGTAATCTCTAAATGTTTTAGAGATTATGTATTCTTGTTCTAACGGTAAACCAAATGAGTTTAATATCATATTAACTCAATTAATCCATGATTACATCTGAAAAAAATATATATGTATATATGTTTTCATAAAGATTGTAATTAAAAATTTTTTCGTACAAAGTGTTAATTGTGAAAATATTTTAACGGGTAGGTAATACCCGAGGAATATTCAGATTTCACATTAATAAGTTACAATGTACATTCTTCGAAGCCGATTCAACAGTCGTTTACTATCCTACTTACATCCACTGATATACAAATCCATTCACCACAGAATAACCATATTCATCCAATTTCATATTTGGATTTTGATTTATCAGAATTTAACAAGTGGCATAATGAAGAAAACATTTGACAAAATAAAATTTGTTAGAAACAAACAAATTAACTATGAGGAATTTCGTTAAGAATCCACGCTAACTGTTCCTAGCTAACTGTTCCTAGCTAACTGATTACATTTTATTTATCGCAGTTTATTTATCGCAATTTAATTATCGCAATTTTATTTATCGTCATTTAATTTCTGTTATTTACTTTATGCATTTAATTTATCGTCATTTATTTTCTGTTATTTATTTTACGTACTTTAAATATCGGGACACGTATACAAGGTTTTGACATATCATATCGACGCATCTATATATATTATTTGGAATCACCATAGACACTCTATATGCAGTAATGATCGAGTTATCTATACAAGGTTGAGGTTGATTCTCAAATAATATATATACTTTGAGTTGTGATCGAGTCTGAGACATGTACACGGGTCACGATATTTATTAATTAATTCGAACATTATATATTAAACTATATATAAATTATTGGACTGTTAACTGTGGACTATCGACTGTGGACTAATAACATTGGACAATTAAAATGAATTAAAATATTGGTTATAACATATGAAACTAAATATTTCTTCAAGTTTGCCACTTGATTTCATCTTAAAACTCATTTGTATCTTGACGATTACAATCTACGTTCAAACCTTTCATGATTCTAGAAAACACTTTAATCAAAAGAATGAATCAACCGCACTTCATCTACGAAAGAAAAGATTGATGCATAAAGTTATGCACCTGAAAACACTCGGAACCTGAGTAAATGTTTAACACGTATCTGTGTTAGCTCCTTTGGCGTTGTTATTACCGAAAATAAATTTGCGATCCCTTTCAAAGTAGCAAATTTTGTCACAGCTCCAGCAAGTCAACTTCGATTTTCTTTCGAATTAGCCTTATTATAATCTTGATATATATGCGTGCTCTTTTGTTGTTACCGGGAACCTTTTATATTCCACCATATTACCAGCAAATATACCAGCAACCTCGTCGTTCCTTGGTTTAAATCCCTCCGACAAAATCACTATATTTATCTATTGAAGTCTCATCATGTACTCATCCGCATCTTGTAACAAGAATTGCCATACCAATTACCGGGAATCAGCAAATCTGTATTGTGAGTCTCGCAACATTTCCACATCAACAGTTATATGTATCCATATAACATTTATATCTTAGAACTATGATCTTCCATTCTGAAATTCTGAAAAACACCCAGTCTGCGAATTAATGCTCTGAATTTTGAAAAGTTGAATGAAGCAACAAAAACTGTAAACGAACTCAATAGCCAAAAGTTGATGATAAAGAATTGTATGTTGACAAAGCTCATAAAAAGTTTGAAACTAAAAAACTGATTGAGCAAACTACGAAGGAGTCTCTGAACAAATCACAAGGACTAAACTTGTACATTAAGAATCCTGAAGATTCTGTTTCTGATGAAATCTTTAGCGAATACCTTGCTTCTAACTCCAAACTCTTGCGGACAAAATTTTCTTAACCATCCTTCGATATTAGAAATTCCAAGATATCATCGTATCTTTCATTATAAATATCCTTCATATTTCTGAAGATATTTTCATAACTATTCTTATCTGAAATCATTAATCTCTTAGTGCTATTAGTGTTACATCATATAGAAACTGTTAGTTTCTATATTCTGTAAACTTTCGAGCTTAAAATATGAATGTTATTAAAGTAGTGTTGGAAATTGATGCATGAGTTAGTATAATATAATGACACTTGATCAACGTGATTATATTACAGTAAGTCATGCTTTGTTTCTAAAATGGAAACGTGATGATTCACAGATCTCTAAACATATCAAGAACATATTTTCTTGATAGTTCTATCTTTCTTCTTGAATTCTGGTAATTTAACCAATCAAGATCGTGCTATTACAATTTCTCACTTAGAACGTTACTCATGTTCATTCGAAACTTCATACCTATGAATTCAGGACCATTATTCTCTTGACTTAAAGTCGGGAAGAGAAAACCAAAGAATGGAACTCCAAAATATAAATGGAACGAAGGGGTGAATTTATAGTAAGATATCCGACAGAGCAATCGAGACAGATCATCGCATTTAATCAAAGAGAATTCTAATTTCCTTAATTACCGAATAATCAAATCTTATTACGAAGATTCTCACTAAATCCCTTAAATTCTTGAAATCAACCGTGACTACGTCACCTGTTGAGACGAAATTTCATTTATTTATTTCACTATTTTGTGATGGCTTCACTCGTACTCTTCGAGTAATCGAATTATCTTATCCATATTACTCAACAGTAATAAAACTCTATTTTATCAGCTCATATTCGTCAGGAAAACATTCTTATTGTTAGCCATGACGACCACACTCAAATTTCAGGACGAAATTTCTTTAACGGGTAGGTACTGTGACGACCCGGAAATTTCCGACCAAATTCAAACTTAAACCTTTATATGATTTCGGCACGATAAGCAAAGTCCGTTAAACTAAGTCTCAAAATTTTGAACTGTTTTAATATATTCAAATACCCTTCAACTGTCCTCGATGATTCACGAACAAGTAATTGTAAATAGGTATGTATATATTTAATATATATATATATATATATATATATATATATATATATATATATATATATATATATATATATATATATATATATATATATATATATATCTGAAATATAAAAATGAATTAGCGGTTATATTAATATTACTATTACTAAAAATTATCAGTTTTATTTAAATTTTTTTAATAATTATTATTTCTATTAATATCCTTATTATTCATAATAATATTTAAAAGTAATAATATTAACAATATTAATTATTAATATTAATTAAATTTAAATTATGAAATCAGATCATATTATAAGAGTTTGTTTCAAATTATTATCTACGTTATTCTTTTGTTGGTTCCTCCTTGACTCAATACTCTGTCGAATCCATAAACAATTAATTACCACTATGCTATTGTATCTGATTGTGTTTCTAATCGATTTCCAATTTACAAACATATAATATGCATATATAGATATTTGAGATCACCATCATAAACCCCCACAACAATCTAATTCATTGCTATTTGGAGATTTCAATTTAAACTAGAATCCAATCTTACTAACTATTTAACATTTTTTATCCGTTACATATCAATTCACCAAAGACTTTAGGATTCTTATTTTTATTATTACTTTTATAATTACTATTAACATTAAAATTGTTGTTATAATTATAAGACATCATTGTTATCATAAAAATTTTTATCATTTACAATATTATTATTATCATCATCATTAATATCATTGTTATTATAATTATATTATTATTATTATTAATATTATTACTTTTAGGATTATTAATATTATTATTATTATTATTATTATTCCTATTATTATTAGTATTTTTATTATTTCTAATATTATTAGTGGTATTACTATGAATATAATTATATTTATTATATTTATTTATTATTATCAATAAATAATGTGGATAACATCAAATATAGATAATTGAAGTCAGTACATGTCACAATCTAAAATTCTGTAAATATTGTTCATATCTGTAATTGCTTTAGGTGAGATTCATATCTATTAAGTATATATCACGATCAAGCAGGATTTTTTTTCCTTTCTCTGCTCAATTTTTTGTCCCTATCGTCGGTTTGTTACAGGTCCACTTCAATATCGATTACAAATGTGATGACCCGGGAATTTTCGACCAAATTTAAACTTAATCTTATATGATTTCGACACGATAAGCAAAGTCTATTAAACTGAGTCTCATAATGTTTGAACTATATTCATGTATACATTTGACCTTGACTAACCCCGACGATTCTTGACTAACCTCAGCGATTCACGAACAATTATATGTAAATAAATATGTATACACAAAAATAAATAATTATATATATATATATATATATATATATATATATATATATATATATATATATATATATATATATATATATACACATATATATATATATAATAATTTGAAATAATAAAATACAAGTAAAGCTTTAGAACAACATAGGAAAAATATTATGCAAAATAGTGAAATTATTATTAGAATGAATATATATAGTTGTTAAAATAAAAAAATTAATATTAATATCAGTAATATTAATATTGTTATATATATAATGCGTAAATATGAAATTTATACATAAGAATTGTTATGTTACTATTATTATTAATAATATAGTTATCGTTGTTAATAACATAATCAGTAATTACAATTTTTGTCATTTTGATAAGTATTAGTATTATTATTGAATATCATTATTATTAATAATAATAATAATTATTATAAATTATTATTATCATTATCATTTTAATTATTAGAAAATGATACAATTCATTATTATCATTAATAATAATAATAATGTCTTTTTTTAAAAAAAAATTAATATTATTATGAATATTATTAGAATTTTAATTTTTATTATAAATACAATTATCAATTATTATTATTATTAATATACTTATTAATACTAATTATATATATAAAATAAAAATACTGATGTATAAACCGTATGTTAAGGAATTCAGTTTCACTTCACAATCAAGCTTTATCCTAATTTGTTTTGGTCTGTAATATGGTATGAATTAGTTCCAAAACGTCATATTAACATCCAAAATCTTTTAGAGATCCTTTTCTCCTTTTAATTTTTTTTTATCATTTATGTTGTACCCTAATATATGTCTGTCGATCATGGATCCTTACTTCAACTCACAGATTCTAGTGTATTAGGATACCAGTTAACCACATTTTCTATTAACAATTAGAAATACCCTTTACAGTCTTCAAAAAAAATCGAATTAATCAGAAACAGGAGGAACCCAGTTTCACGACCCTATTCTTGTTGCATTTTATCAAAACCTCGAATTTGAATCTTATTTCAAAAAGTAATAATGCAGTTTTGTTAGGATTTATCAACTAAAACAATCTGCAAAGTTTCAAATCACAACTTCTTATATCAAGTTCTAATTTCGGAGTCAAAGATAATTTTCAAATAGTCAAAGATTTTGTTCTTCGCGAAATTCGAATTCGGTTTGATGTTTTAATTTAAATTGAAAGTTCAGAAAGGTTCTAATGATGTTTTAAAACCTTTTTCATGAAGAAATTTTGGTCTATAACTGCTTCTAATTTCGAGTTTGATTTTAAGTCAACAATGTTCATTAGCGTAATACAAATTTGATTTTTATTCTGTTTTAAATTACTTTCAACGATCTATAAATGGTTCTATATAATTTGTAAATCCTAAAGATTAATTGCTAAACCCTTTTATTATTGGTATCGACCCCTGGTCACTTGATTTCGAAACTGGAGAAGAAAGGGAAGCAGTTAGGAGCTTGATAAATCTAAATTGAATCTAATATAGTTGAGAAAAACAGAATTGGTGTCATGGTCGAGGTTGTTGGTTTGTGAGCGGTAGGTCAGGGGTTCGAGCCCGGCTCGGGTCATTTTTTTTAAAAAAGGGCTCCAAAGGTAGTTTTAATGTTTTTTTTTTATAATTATTATTATTATTATTATTATTATTATTATTATTAATACTAATTATTATTATTATTATTATTATTGTTATTGCCATGATAAGTATTTTTATTATTAACATTATTATTATTATGATTTTAGTTACAATTAGGGTTATTATTAATTTTATTGTTAAGTTTACTTATTATTATCACTACCATAATGCAGATTAATATAATTAACATTAATATTAGTATTATTATTATTATTAAAACTATTATCATTAGTAGTAAAATTATAGTTATTATTATCAGTATTATCATTATTAACATAAGTATCATTATTAACAATATCGTTATTATTAGTATTATCATTATTAATAAAGCTAATACTATTGTTATTATTAGTAAACTAATATTATCAAAACTATTATTTTTTTTATATAATTATCATATACATAAAATAAACAGATTATATATGCCATGATTATATTAACATTTCATATAACTTTATATCAAACATAGTATTATTTTTCTTATAAATACCTTCATATGACAAACTACTGATTTTAAAAACAATATTAATCATATATATAACTATATGTATATATATACTAATGTAAATAAATGAATAGATATTAAACATTTTAAGTATATATACAAAAATAAATATATATAACATATAATTTAAGATATAATATAAGTACATGTTTTAAAGGGAATTTAATATGAATCATATGTAACTACAAATATATATAAATAATATATATTAATAAATAAAATTATGTGATTTCCATTATATGTTTTAATATATACATAAATGATATAGGTTCGTGAATCCGATGCCAACCCCGCATTGTTCAGTATAGTCATATGTATTTTTACTACAAAATACAGTAGGTGAGTTTCATTACTCCCTTTTTAAATGTTTTTGCAATATATATTTTGGGACTGAGAATGCATGCACTGTTTTTATAACTATTTTACGGGATAGACACAAGTAATTAAAACTACATTGTATGGCTGGATTATTAAACTGAATATGCCCCTTTTTAGTCTGGTAATCTAAGAATTAGGGAACAGACACCCTAATTAACGCGAATCCTAAAGATAGATCTATCGGGCCCAACAAGCCCCATCCAAAGTACCAGATGCTTTAGTACTTTGAAATTTATATCATATCCGAAGGAAGATCCCGGAATGATGGGGATATTCTTATTTGCATATTGTGAATGTCGGTTACCAGGTGTTTAATCTATATGAATTATATTTTTGTCTCTATGCATGTGACGTATGTTTATGAGAAATGGAAATATGAAATCTTGTGGTCTATTAAAATTATGAATTGATTATTTATGTTAAACTAATGAACTCACCAACCTTTTGGTTGACACTTTAAAGCATGTTTATTCTCAGGTACGAAAGAAATCTTCCGCTGTGCATTTGCTCATCTTAGAGATATTACTTGGAGTCATTCATGACATATTTCAAAAGACGTTGCATTCGAGTTGTTGAGTTCATCAAGTTTATTATTAAGTCAATTATAGTAAGATATATTACGAAATGGTATACATGTTGTCAACTTTCGATGTAATGAAAGATTGTCTTTTCAAAAACGAATGCAATGTTTGTAAAATGTATCATATAGAGGTCAATTACTTCGCGATGTAATCAACTGTTATGAATCGTTTATAATCGATATGGACTTCGTCCGGATGGATTAGGACGGGTCGTTTCAGTTGGTATCAGAGCTGGTATAATGCCGTCCATGTGTGGCGGGTTAGTCATAAAGGAGGTTCTCACAGTGTTACCTGTGATGAAGCATTGGCTCTTACTCCTTGCAATCCCTTACGAGGGTTGGCAGTAGCCGAGAGGCAGGCCCTAAAATCAGTATCTGAGGTACACTCAGTGGTCAGCAGGTGGTTAGCTGGGAAGGCACTGGGTGGGACGGTGGTTGTCCCAAACTGTGTTTTAGTTGGTATCAGAGCGGTAGTCTTAGCGAACTAGGTCTTGCATTAGTGTGTCTAACTGATAGTTGTTTAGATGCATTAGTGGGTCTGGACTTCGACCGTGTCCGCATGTCAAAGTTTTGCTTATCATTTAGTGTCGAAAATTAATTGCTTATCATCCTTAAACTCTAGACACATCTTACTGCCTCTATTGCCTAGATAGTGTATAGACAAAACTCATAACTTAGCGTATCTATTACTGTTACCTTTGCCTGACAGCTTCCGTAGATTCCTCAGTAACTTATGGGATTTTAGTATTATATATGCATATGTAAATTATGTATTGTAGGGTACAAATCTACATCCTATAATCTATTTCTTATCGAAAATCCTTCATCTAATCGTACGAGATGAATCCCTTAATCAGTTCGAGTCCCTTAGATTTCGATATCTATTCCGATAGTTATTCCGACAACTATTCTGACATGGATATTAACCTAAGCTCCGAAAGCAGTGTCACCAGAATAAATCAACCAATCAGCCATCCCTAATTCATTTGATGGGTTCGTAGTCGACTTAACAGATGGAGACGGGAAGAAGGCGATCCTTTCCATCAACCAAATTTCCTTCTTGACGATGAACCTAAAGCACTCACTGGCGAACCAGTCCGAAACACCATTTTCACCCTCTTTTCCCGAATATCTCGCCACGATTATATACTATCTCAAAATTCTAAATCTTATTCATCCCCTCGTCCAAACCGACAATCATCCCGGAGTAATACAAGAAGTCAACGAGCTTCGCGCCCGAGTGGTAGCCTTGGAAAATATGGTACAAAATGTACCAGCTTCAGCAACATCACCGGCACCAACAGTACCACCAACAACAATACCAGTACCACCAACAACTCAAGTTTCAACAAAACACGCCTCAACATCTCATTATGTACCTCAAGTATAATCATCGTTCTACGAATCGTTCTACATCATTTATCTTCGTTCGACATGACGATTATGTAATCTTCAATGTTTTAGAGATTATGTATTCTAGTTCTAACCGTAAACCAAATGAGTTAATATCATATTAACTCATTAAATTCATGATTACATCTGAAGAAAATATATATGTATATATGTTTTCATAAAGATTGTAATTAAAAATTCTTTTGTACAAACGGATAATGGTGAAAATATTTTAACGGGTAGGTAATACACGAGGAATATTTAGATTTCACCATAATAAGTTACACTGTACATTCTTCGAATCTGATTCAACGGTCATTTACTATCTTACTTACATCCACAGATATACGTATCCATTCACCGCATAATAACTATTTTTATTCAATTTCATATTAGGATTTTGACATACTAGAATCCAACAAGTGGCATAATGAAGAAAACATTTGATAAAATAAAATTTGTTAAAAACAAACAAATTAACTATGAGAAATTTTGTTAAGAATCCACGCTAATTGTTCCTAGCTAACTGATTACATTTTATTTATCGCAATTTAATTATCGCAATTTACATTCTCGAAATTTACATTCTCGCAATTTACATTCTCGCAATTTTATTTATTGTCATTTAATTTCTGTATTTATTTTACGCACTTTAAATATCGGGACACGTATACAATGTTTTGACATATGATATCGACGCATATATATATATATATATATATATATATATATATATATATATATATATATATATATATATATATATATATATATATATATATATTATTTGGAATAACCATAGACACTCTATATGCAGTAATGATCGAGTTCTCTATACAGGGTTGAGGTTGATTCTATAATAATATATATAATTTGAGTTGTGATCGAGTTTGAGATGAATACGGGTCACGATACGTATTAATTAATTCGAATATTATATATTAAACTATATATGAATTATTGAATTGCTAACTGTTGACTATCAACTGTGGACTACCAACATTGGACAATTAAAATGAATTAAAATATTGACTATAACATATGAAACTAAACAATTCTTCAAGTTTGCCACTTGATTTCATCTTAAACTTCATTTGTATCTTGACGATTACAAATCTGCGTTCAAAATCTTTCATGATTCTTGAAAACACCTCAAATGAGAGAATGAACCAACCACACTTCATCTATGGGAGAAAAGATTTATGCATATAGTTAAGCACCTGAAAAACTCTCGAAAACTGAGTAAACATTTAACGCATAGCTGTACTAATTCCTCTAGCGTTGTTATTACCGGAAACAACTTTGCGATTCCTTTTTAAAGTAGCAAATTTTGTCACAGCTCCAGCAAGTCAACTTCGACTTTTTGTTCGAAATAACCTTATTATAACCTTGATATATATGCGTGCTCTTTTATTGTTACCAGGGAACCTTTTATATTCCACCATATTTCCAGCAGACGTACCAGCAACCTCGTTGCTTCTTGGCTTAAATCTCTCTGATAAATCATTATATTTATTCATTGAAACCCTATCATATACTCATTCGCATCTTGTAACGAGAATAGACATATCAATTACCGGGAATCGGCAACCAGTATTTTGAAAACTCACAGCATATCTACGTCAACAGTTATATGTATAACATTTTTCTCTTAGAATTATGATCTTTCATTCTGAAATTCTGAAAAGCACTCAATCTACAAATAAATACTCTGAATGTTGAAAAAGCTGAATGAAGCAGTAGAAACCGTAGACAACCGTAAACGACCTTAATCATCGGAAGTTTGATGATAAAGAATAGTATGTTGGAAAAGCTCAGAAAAGTTGGAACTGAAAAATGAATTGAGCTAACCACGAAGGCGACCAAGGACAAATACAAGGACCATACCCTATATTCAAAGAATCCAGGTAATTCTGGATCCGTTGAAATCTTTAGAGTATATCTTGCTCCGAAGTCATGTTAAAATCTTACGAAAAATTTTTCTTCAGCAACCATCGAACTTAGAAATTCCAAAATATCATCATAAATATCTTCAATTTTTCTGAAGATATTTTCATAAATATTCTCGTTCAAAATTATTTATCTCTTTGTGCTATCTATATTACATCATAAAGGAAACTACTTTAGTTTCTAAATTTCTTTAAATATCTAGTTTGAATTATGAATGATTTTGAAGTAGTGTTGGAAATTGATGCATGAGTTAGTATAATATAATGACACTTGATCAACGTGATTATATTACAGTAAGTCATGCTGAGTTTCTAAATGGAACATGATGATTCACAAACCATAACGTCATCATGTGCCATGTCACACTACTCGTACATTTTACCTAATCTTCAAACATATCAAGAACATATCTTCCTGATAGTTCTATCTTTTCTCTTGAGTTCTAGTAATTTGACAAGTCAGATTATGCTATTACCATTCCTTTCTTAGAATATTAACTCTGTTCAGTCTGAAATTCATATCTACAAGTTTTGGATTATTATTCGCTTGACTTGAAGTCGGGAAGAGAAAACAAAAGTATGGAACTCTGAAATATAAAGGAGAAAATAAAGCTCGATAACAACACATAAATTACAAACCGTGTATATCAATGTTTATTGCAACATAAAGACACGGGAGAATTAAAAATATTATAACCCCAAGGGCGAAGTAAAAGAAAATAGATTCCTCCGGTGGTAGTTGAAAAAGGATAATGATTGTTGAGATAGTAAGGATAAGGAAAAGAATCAGAACTGGATTAAACATTTTCATAATCTTTTGGATGTATGAACTAAGAAAGAAAGTATAGGGATGGTGAGAATAATGGAACGGAAGAGTTTAATTTATAATGGAAATATCAGACAGAGTAATTGAGGCAGATCACCGTATTTAATTATAGAGATTTTAATTTCCTTACTCGCCGAAGAATCAAATCTCTCAGATTTCGAAGATTTTCTTTAAATCCCTTGAATTCCGGAATTCAATTGCGACTACGTCAAAAGTTACGGAAAATCTCCATTTCTTCATCTCGACCTTTTGTGATAGCTTCATTCATACGCTTCGATTAATCGAATCATTTTATCCATATTACTCAATGATGATAAAACTCTATTTATTAACTCATATTCGTCATGAAAACATTTTTATTGTTAACCATGACCACCTCACTCAAATTTCGGGACGAAATTTCTTTAACGGGTAGGTACTGTGATGACCCGGGAATTTCTGACCAAATTTAAACTTAATCTTATATGATTTCGACACGATAAGTAAAGTCTATTAAACTGAGTCTCATAATGTTTGAACTGTATTCATGTATACATTTGACCTTGACTAACCCCGACGATTCTTGACTAACTCCGGCGATTCACGAACAATTATATGTAAATAAATATGTATACACAAAAATAAATAATTAAATATATATATATATATATATATATATATATATATATATATATATATATATATATATATATATATATATATATATATATATATATATATATATATATAAATATATATATATATATATATATATATATATATATATATATATATATATATATATATATAATAATAATTTGAAATTATAAAATACAAGTAAAGCATTAGAACAACATAGGAAAAATATTATGCAAAATAGTTAAGTTATTATTAGAATGAATATATATAGTTGTTAAAATAAAAAAATTAATATTAATGTCAGTAATATTAATATTGTTATATATATAATGCGTAAATATGAAATTTATACATAAGAATTGTTATGTTAATATTATTATGAATAATATAGTTATCGTTGTTAATAACATAATCAGTAATTACAATTTGTGTCATTTTGATAGGTATTAGTATTATTATTGAATATCATTATTAATAATAATAATTATTATTATTATAAATTATTATTATCATTATCATTTTAATTATTAGAAAATGATACAATTCATTATTATCATTAATAATAATAATGTCTTTTTTTTAAAAAAACATTAATATTATTATGAATATTATTAGAATTTTAATTTTTATTATAAATACAATTATCAATTATTATTATTAGTATTATTATTATTATTAATATACTTATTAATACTAATTATATATATAAAATAAAAATACTGATGTATAAACCGTATGTTAAGGAATTCAGTTTCACTTCACAATCAAGCTTTATCCTAATTTGTTTTGGTCTGTAATATGGTACGAATTAGTTCCAAAAAGTCATATTAACATCCAAAATCTGTTAGAGATCCTTTTCTCCTTTTAATTTTTTTTATCATTTATGTTATACCCGAATATATGTCTGTCGATCATGGATCCTTACTTCAACTCACAGATTCTAGTGTATTAGGATACCAGTTAACCACATTTTCTATTAACAATTACAAATACCCTTTACAGTCTTCAAAAAAATCGAATTAATCAGAAATAGGAGGAACCCAGTTCCACGACCCCGTTCTTGTTGCATTTTATCAAAACCTCGAATTTGAATCTTATTTCAAAAAGTAATAACACATTTTTGTTAGGATTTATCAACTAAAACAATCTGCAAAGTTTCAAATCACAACTTCTTATATCAAGTTCTAATTTCGGAGTCAAATATAATTTTTAAAAAGTCAAAGATTTTGTTCTTCGCGAAATTCGAACTCGGTTTGATGTTTTAATTTAAATTGAAAGTTCAGAAAGGTTCTAATGATGTTTTAAAACCTTTTTCATGAAGAAATTTTGGTCTATAACTGCTTCTAATTTCGAGTTTGATTTTAAGTCAACAATGTTCTTCAGCGTAATACAAATTTGATTTTTATTCTGTTTTAATTACTTTCAACGATCTATAAATGGTTCTATATAATTTGTAAATCCTAAATATTAATTGCTAAACCCTTTTATTATTGGTATCGACCCCTGGTCACTTGATTTCGAAACTAGAGAAGAAAGGGAAGTAGTTAGGAGCTTGATAAATATAAATTGAGTCTAATATAGTTGAGAAAAACAGAATTGGTGTCATGGTTGAGGTTGTTGGTTTGTGAGCGGCAGGTCAGGGGTTCGAGCCCGGCTCGGGTCATTTTTTTTAAAAAAGGGCTCCAAAGGTAGTTTCAATCATTTTTTTTATAATTATTATTATTATTATTATTATTAATACTAATTATTATTATTATTATTATTGTTATTGCCATGATAAGTATTTTTATTATTAACATTATTATTATTATGATTTTAGTTACAATTAGGGTTATTATTAATTTTATTATTAAGTTTACTTATTATTATCACTACCATAATGCAGATTAATATTATTAACATTAATATTAGTATTATTATTATTATTAAAACTATTATCATTAGTAGTAAAATTATAGTTATTATTATCAGTATTATCATTATTAACATAAGTATCATTATTAACAATATCGTTATTATTAGTATTATCATTATTAATAAAGCTAATACTATTGTTATTATTAGTAAACTAATATTATCAAAACTATTATTTTTTTTATATAATTATCATATACATAAAATAAACAGATTATATATGCCATGATTATATTAACATTTCATATAACTTTATATCAAACATAGTATTATTTTTCTTATAAATACCTTCGTATGACAAACTACTGATTTTAAAAACAATATTAATCATAGATATAACTATATGTATATATATATATATATATATATATATATATATATATATATATATATATATATATATATATACCAATGTAACTAAATGAATAGATATTAAACATTTTAAGTATATATACAAAAATAAATATATATAACATATAATTTAAGATATAATATAAGTACATGTTTTAAAGGGAATTTTATATGAATCATATGTAACTACAAATATATATAAATAATATATATTAATAAATAAAATTATGTGATTTCCATTATATGTTTTAATATATACATAAATGATATAGGTTCGTGAATCCGATGCCAACCCCGCATTGTTCAGTATAGTCATATGTATTTTTACTACAAAATACAGTAGGTGAGTTTCATTACTCCCTTTTTAAATGTTTTTGCAATATATATTTTGGGACTGAGAATACATGCACTGTTTTTATAACTGTTTTACGGGATAGACACAAGTAATTAAAACTACATTCTATGGCTGGATTATTAAACTGAATATGCCCCTTTTTAGTCTGGTAATCTAAGAATTAGGGAACAGACACCCTAATTGACGCGAATCCTAAAGATAGATCTATCGGGCCCAACAAGCCCCATCCAAAGTACCGGATGCTTTAGTACTTCGAAATTTATATCATGTTCGAAGGAGGATCTCGGAATGATGGGGATATTCTTATATGCATATTGTGAATGTCGGTTACCAGGTGTTCAATCCATATGAATTATATTTTTGTCTCTATGCATGGGACGTATGTTTATGAGAAATGGAAATATGAAATCTTGTGGTCTATTAAAATTATGAATTGATTATTTATGTTAAACTAATGAACTCACGAACCTTTTGGTTGACACTTTAAAGCATGTTTATTCTCAGGTATGAAAGAAATCTTCCGCTGTGCATTTGCTCATCTTAGAGATATTACTTGGAGTCATTCATGACATATTTCAAAAGACATTGCATTCGAGTCGTTGAGTTCATCAAGTTTATTATTAAGTCAATTATAGTAAGATATATTACGAAATGGTATGCATGTTGTCAACTTTCGAAGTAATGAAAGATTGTCTTTTCAAAAACGAATGCAATGTTTGTAAAATGTATCATATAGAGGTCAAGTACTTCGCGATGTAATCAACTGTTATGAATCGTTTATAATCGATATGGACTTCGTCTGGATGGATTAGGACGGGTCGTTTCAACAAACAAAAATCATTCATTATATACATCACATTCTGCAATTATAATCGAAATAATACCAAAAATATAAAAAAAATAAAGCTCGGTGCTCTGTATTTATTTTTTTTATCAAGTACCAAATTTAAATCAATTCTGTAACACCTTAGTTATTATCGTACAGAAGTGTATATAGTGTACATAAAGCGAGGGGAACTGTGTGTAATTAAACTGTGATCAGAATCTGTTCAGACCATAGTGCGCGCCGCGCACCCATAAAGGAGCGCGCCGCGCACCACTACCGTAGTCGGGTTCTTTTTCTTTTAATCAGATATTTTTGAAGGGTATTGAGGTAATTTCACTTGAGGACGAGTTAAGGTCACAGATCAGTGGTTTGGGTGAATCATAACTCCACTTTCAACAACCATTTTCATCCTACTTTAATTCTAGTAAGAGAAACCCAAAATTTAGAGAGAGAAAGCTCAAGTAAAGGAAGAAGGAGCTAGTTTCGGGTCTTAGCTCGGGTTATAAAGTTGTTCATCTCCTCGCTAGCTACAATTTGGTTGTGTTGGTGAGTTCTAATTTTGATTTCCTTGATTTAATTTGTTTAAAGGTTAGAACTTGGGTTAGTGATGAACACAAAACCCATTAATGGTGATTTTGGGAGTTTTGGGTAAGATTGAGTCATTAGGACTCAAGGATGACTAACCTAGGGTTTCAAGGTAATAATTGGTGTTATTGAGTCTATAATGGTTAGTTATTCACTAGCTTACTTGTGTTGTTAATAAAATTGGTTCTAGAGTTCATGGTGGACTTGAAATGGATCAAATGGGTAGGTTTGACATAGTGGGTTAAATTATGTATGAAAACACCCTATTTATGTGTTGATGGAAGTCTTAGAACCTTAATCGCTAGCTTTTAGTGATTAGTTGGGAGTATTGACCTCTAATGAGTGTTTATAGTGCAAATTGGTCATAAATACACTAGTGGGTCTAGTTGGTGGAAAGTCCAACTTATTATGTGAATTAATTGAGAATTAATTGTGTTAGGTGTCTCGCTTTGAAGTTACAAGTGTTATTGGAAATCTCGCCAAGTCGACAAGGTGAGTGGAATGATTATACATGTGTGTATATAATGTATCTATTTGTAGGGCGGGGAAGGGGCCGGGGTATATGTTGTTTATACCACCAAGGGTTAGTGATATATTTCGTTGTACACTAACGATGGATATTTCGTTATCCAAATTGCCCAAGAGTTAGTGATATATTTCGTTGTACACTAACGATTGCTTGAACGGATATTTCGTTGTCCGTGTCACCTCAGGGTTAGTGATATATTTCGTTGTACACTAACGGTTGTTATGAACACCGATGGGAAATTCGAAGTACCATTCCCTTGTGTGTTGGTTAACCTTAATTATGCTTTGTATTGTAGTATATTATATCATTCGGGTTATATATATCCTATTGTGGTGCTAGCTTGTGATCTTGAAGGGTTTAGAGTTATACTTGCGATGGTATGCTATGTAAATTGCTAGCGTTTATGAGGTAATTGTGTAAGTGCTTGCAAGTAGGTGTATTATATATGTATATGTATAATTATTGCATTCACTAAGCGTTAGCTTACCCTCTCGTTGTTTACCTTTTTAGGATCCGGCTTGGTTAAAGGAAAAGGTATTCGCTTGGACTAGTGGCGCCTCGGGGGTTTTAGCTTTTTGGAAGTTCGACCAAGATTTGGCTAGTTTAACCCCAAACACCATGCTCTAGTGACGTTTGGCAATTAAACTTTTTGTGGTCGAAACTCGTATTTCGTACTTAATGGCATTTTGGGCATATGTGGGCCCCGCAATGTAAAACTCATTTTATCATTGATTCGTGCTTGTTTTACTTATAATAATATGATGTGAAAAGCATTTCGCCCGAAAATGATGGGAAGTGTTAGATCTTTTTACGAAAATGGAACATTTTGGACAGCGGGCTGCCAGGCCCTGTGCGCGCCGCGCACAGGTAGGGGTGCGCGCCGCGCACCCAGCCTGGGCAGGCCTGCTTCGAATAATTTTTTTTATTTCGCAGTTTTGGTTGGTTAACGGGTTGGGTCGTTACAAGTGGTATCAGAGCATGGTCTAAGGGATTTAGGTGACTTGAGATAGGCGCCTAGACTTAGACTTTTGTGTTGTGGAATTATATGCGGGACTTGTAGGACTACGGGTCAGTGCGGGGTTTGGCTAGTTCTTTGATGTATAAGTGGACAACTATGCTATGTTATGATGTTACTAATTGTGTGATATCATTTTGAACATCGAGCAAGATGATTGTGATACGTTTGAGCATGGCACGGCATGTGAGCGTAATAGTGAGTCGCGACCACTATTACGGTTGCAAGTCAAGTCAAGCAAGGATGTGCGACACGTATCGAGCTAGATGTGGTGTGTGTGCGGTCATATGCATAGGTATATATGTGTATTAAATTGTTGGTGATGTCTAATCCGTTTTTAATCTTTAGAATGAAGACGAGAAAAGGAACGAATACGAATGGCAATGGTGGTCCCTCTCATGTAGAGGAAGATGAGATGACTACCAAGATCGAGACCGCTTTAGAAAACTATGTTTCGGTTTTCTCACGAAGGGTTAAACAAATATTCGAAGAGTTGGTTTCGGAACAAATTGTTGATATGATTCAAGAACGGATGACTAATGCCATTAAAGAAGAAGTTGAAAAGAGGTTTCCTAGACCTCAAAATGTGGGCGAGTTGGAGTTTAGCTATAAGAACTTCTTGGCGACTAAGCCTCCTCACTTTTACGGGGATCCCGACCCTATGAAAAGTGCGGCTTGGATCTCCGATGTTGAAGGTTGTTTTCGCACGACCGAGTGCCCACCCGAGAAGAAGACTAGACTTGCTACTAGTTTGTTGAGGGGTCATGCTAAAGATTGGCTCGATGGTAAAATTGATATGGTGGGTGATGCGGCTTTTGTAGGGTTATCTTGGGCGGATTTCAAGAAAGAGTTTTTCCTTGAATATCGTACGCAAGCGGATCTTTCCAAATTGTGCAACGAGTTAAGGAACATGCGTCAAGGGTCTTTGGACATAAACACTCTCAAAACCAACTTTCTCGCAAAGGCGCGTTTTTGCCCCGAGTATGTGGGGAATGATCAATTGTTAATGGAAGACTTTCATGCGACCCTTAGAGACGATTTGAAGGGTAAAATTAGTATTGGTCAAGTTGAGACTTTTGCTAAGCTTTTGGCGGTGGCGAAGGGGTTTGAAGCGCAAGCTCCGAGTCCGGTTAGTTATGCGCCAAGTAAAAGAAAGTTTGAAGCTTCTAGTTTTTCGAACAAGAAGAGTAAAGGAGTATCCGAAAGTGTTGGTAGTGTGAAGAAGGGTGCTCCTAGTGTTCACGTGACCACATGTTACAATTGTGGGCAAAAAGGTCACTACTCTCGTGATTGCCCAAAACCGCGTACTAATGTGATCACATGTTTTAATTGTCAACAAGAAGGGCACCGAAAGTCGGAGTGTCCTGAACTCCGAAATGATCAAGTTAAAAGAATGGAGAAGGCGGAGGGGTCGACTAGGGGACGTAATTATTTGATGAACAATGACGAAGCCAAGTAATCCAATGAAGTCGTTTCAGGTACTTTCATGGTTAACTCTAATCCGGCAAGGATTCTATTTGATAGCGGTGCAAATTTATCGTTTGTGTCTCCAAAATTTGTTCCTAAACTTAATAAACCGTTAGCTAAGTTAAGTCGTCCAGTAGAAGTCGAAATAGCGGATGGCAAGACCATGCTAGTGGTTGATGTATGTAAGAATTGTAATGTTGTATTTGGTTCCGAGAACTTTAATATTGATCTCATTCCGATGACTTTGGGTGATTTTGATATCGTGGTTGGTATGGATTGGCTCGATCATAATAGAGCCGATATTTCGTGCCATGAAAAATCTATTCGTGTAAAGACCCCAAGCGGGGGAGAGTTAATTATTCATGGCGATAAGCGTAGAAGACTTGTGCCAATATGCACTTTTGCACGGGCACGTCGTTTCCTTGTTAATGGTGGCATGGCTTTTCTTGCCCATGTTGTCGATACTCGTGATGAGCCACCACCCATTCGTGAAATTCCGGTGGTAAGTGAATTTGAAGATGTTTTTCCGGACGAATTACCGGGTGTTCCGGCGGAAAGACAAGTCGAATTTTGCATTGAGTTGGTTCCTGGAGCTACTCCCATTGCTAAAACTCCTTATTGTTTAACACCAACGGAAATGCAAGAATTGTTGAATCAAATTCAAGAGTTACTTGAGAAGGGTTTTATTCGACCGAGTGCTTCGCCATGGGGTGCTCCGGTCTTGTTCGTGAAGAAGAAAGATGGTAGTATGCGTATGTGCATCGACTATCGGGAGGTAAATAAAGTGACGATCAAAAATCGTTATCCGTTGCCTAGGATTGACGATTTATTCGACCAACTTCAAGGCGCTACGTACTTCTCAAAAATTGACCTACGGTCTGGCTATCATCAAATGCGAGTCCGTGAGGAAGATATCGAGAAAACGGCCTTTCGTACTCGTTATGGGCATTTCGAATTTGTGGTTATGCCTTTCGGTCTTATGAATGCACCGGCGGCGTTCATGGATCTTATGAACCGAGTGTGCCAACCTATGTTGGACAAGTCGGTAATTGTGTTCATTGACGATATTCTTGTCTATTCTAAGAGCATGACGGAGCATGAACACCACTTGCGTGAAGTATTTAAGACGTTGAGAAGAGAGAAGTTGTATGCTAAATTCTCAAAATGTGAATTTTGGCTAAGGGAGGTTCAATTCCTTGGCCATATTGTGAACAAGAATGGTATTCAAGTGGATCCGGGGAAGATAGAGACGGTAAAGGATTGGGGACGACCGACTACGCCTACGGAAATCCGAAGTTTTCTCGGATTAGCCGGTTACTATCGTTGGTTTATCCAAGACTTTTCTAAAATTGCTTCTCCATTGACGAGATTGACGAGGAAGAACGCGAGTTTTAATTAGGAAAACGAGCAAGAAATCGCTTTTCAATTATTGAAGGAGAAATTGTGTAAAGCTCCGGTCTTAGTATTGCCGGAAGGTGTAGATGATATGACGGTCTATTGTGATGCTTCTTTGAATGGGCTCGGGTGTGTTCTAATGCAATGAGGTAAAGTCATCGCTTACGCCTCTCGCCAATTAAAGGAACATGAAAAGAGATACCCGACTCATGATCTCGAATTAGCGGCGGTGGTCCATGCTTTGAAAATTTGGTGCCATTACTTGTATGGTGTCAAGTGTACGATTTATTCGAATCACAAGAGTTTGAAACATCTTTTTGATCAACGGGATTTGAATTATCGTCAACGTAGATGGATGGATGTGGTGAAGGACTATGATTGTGAGATACTCTATCATCCGGGCAAAGCGAATGTGGTCGCGGATGCGTTAAGCCGAAAGAGTTACCACCCGGTGTTACGATTGGGATTGTTACGTATGGTTATTACTAACGATTTTCTCGAAAAGCTTGGTGAAGTTCAAATAGAGGCTTACGTTCACAACAAGAATGCAGAACGAATCGTGGGGCAATCGGAATCCATTACTATGGGTTCGCGCGGGTTGTTGTCTTTTCAAGAAAGAGTATGGGTGCCAAAGATGGGTGACTTCCGAAAGGTGCTTCTTGATGAAGCGCATAAGTCTAAATATTCTATTCATTCGGGTGCGACGAAAATGTATCTTTATTTGAAGAAAGATTATTGGTGGCCGGGCATGAAACGCGACGTTGTTAAGTATGTTGAGCAATGCGTCACGTGTTTGCCAGTTAAAGCCGAACACCAAAAGCCGTATGGTAAGTTGCAACCGCTAGAAATTCCAATGTGGAAGTGGGAGCATATTACCATGGATTTTATTACCAAGTTGCTGAAAACGGCAAGAACCCAATTTGACACTATTTGGGTGATTGTCGATAGATTGACGAAGAGTGCGTTGTTTCTTCCTATTAAAGAAGCAATATCGTTGGAGGCACTCGCGAAGATGTTCATTAAAGAGGTGATATCGAGACATGGCGTTCCCGCGTCTATTGTTTCGAATCGGGACACGCTTTTTACTTCTCGATTTTGGAAGAAGTTTCATGAAGACATGGGTACGAGGGTGAATATGAGTACGGCGTATCATCCTCAAACGGATGGTCAAATCGAACGTACGAATCAAACATTGGAGGATATGTTACGTGCGTGTATTATTGATTTTGGCGGTAGTTGGGACGAACATTTACCATTGGTGGAATTCTCGTACAATAATAGTTTTCACTCTAGTATTGGAATTCCACCATATGAGATGTTATACGGTAGGAGGTGTCGAACCCCGATGTGTTGGGGTGAAGTGGGTCAAAAGGAAGTCGGGAGCACCGACTTGGTATTGGAGACAAATAGCAAAATCGATATGATTCGGGCTAGTTTAAAGGCGGCGCAAGATAGACAAAAGTCTTACGTCGATAAACGTAGGTGACCGATTGAATTTGAAGAAGATGATATGGTGATGCTTAAGGTTTCACCATGGAAGGGTATTATTCGGTTTCAAAAATGGGGAAAGTTAGCTCCTCGGTTTATTGGGCCATTTAAGGTTTTAGCTCGTGTTGGTGAAGTTGCGTATCGTTTGGAATTACCCGAAGAGCTTGCGGGGATCCATAATACATTTCATGTTTCCCATCTTCGTAAGTGTCTTGCGGATGATTCATCATGGATGCCATTAGATGAGATTGAATTAAACAACAAGTTAGAGTATGTTGAGGAGCCGATAGCTATACTTGATGAGAAGGTGAAAATGTTGCGTAACAAAGAGGTGAGGACCTTCAAGGTCCAATGGTGTCGTAGTAAAGGTTCTGAATTTACATGGGAACCCGAAGAATTTGTGTTGGTTTATCTTCCTGCTTGTCATGCAGATTGGATCGCGAGGACGCGCTCCGATTCAAGTGGGGGAGAGTTGTAACACCTTAGTTATTATCGTACAAAAGTGTATATAGTGTACATAAAGTGAGGGGAACTGTGTGTAATTAAACTGTGATCAGAATCTGTTCAGACCATAGTGCGCGCCGCGCACCCTTAAAGGAGCGCGCCGCGCACCACTACTGTAGCCGGGTTCTTTTTCTTTTAATCAGATATTTTGGAAGCGTATTGAGGTAATTTCACTTGGGGACGAGTTAAGGTCACATATCAGTGGTTTGGGTGAGTCATAACTCCACTTTCAACAACCATTTTCATCCTACTTTAATTCTAGTAAGAGAAACCCAAAATTTAGAGAGAGAAAGCTCAAGTAAAGGAAGAAGGAGCTAGTTTCGGGTTATAAAGTTGTTCATCTCCTTGCTAGCTACAATTTGGTTGTGTTGGTGAGTTCTAATTTTGATTTCCTTGATTTAATTTGTTTAAAGGTTAGAACTTGGGTTAGTGATGAACACAAAACCCATTAATGATGATTTTGGGGGTTTTGGGTAAGATTGAGTCATTAGGACTCAAGGATGACTAACCTAGGGTTTCAAGGTAATAATTGGTGTTATTGAGTCTATAATGGTTAGTTATTCACTAGCTTACTTGTGTTGTTAATAAAATTGGTTCTAGGGTTCCTGGTGGACTTGAAATGGGTCAAATGGGTAGGTTTGACCTAGTGGGTTAAATTATGTATGAAAACACCCTATTTATGTGTTGATGGAAGTCTTAGAACCTTAATTGCTAGCTTTTAGTGATTAGTTGGGAGTATTGACCTCTAATGAGTGTTTATAGTGCAAATGGGTCATAAATACACTAGTGAGTCTAGTTGGTGAAAAGTCCAACTTATTATGTGAATTAATTGAGAATTAATTGTGTTAGGTGACTCGCTTTGAAGTTACAAGTGTTATTGGAAATCTCGCCAAGTCGACAAGGTGAGTGGAATGATTATACATGTGTGTATATAATGTATCTATTTGTAGGGCGGGGAAGGGGCCGGGGTATATGTTGTTTATACCACCAAGAGTTAGTGATATATTTCGTTGTACATTAACGATGGATATTTCGTTGTCCAAATTGCCCAAGAGTTAGTGATATATTTCGTTATACACTAACGATTGCTTGAACGGATATTTCGTTGTCAGTGTCACCTCGGGGTTAGTGATATATTTCGTTGTACACTAACGGTTGTTATGAACACCGATGGGAAATTCGAAGTACCATTCCCTTGTGTGTTGGTTAACCGTAATTATGCGTTGTATTGTAGTATATTATATCATTCGGGTTATATATATGCTATTGTGGTGCTAGCTTGTGATCTTGAAGGGTTTAGAGTTATACTTGCGATGGTATGCTATGTAAATTGCTAGCGTGTATGAGGTAATTGTGTAAGTGCTTGCAAGTAGGTGTATTATATATGTATATGTATAATTATTGCATTCACTAAGCGTTAGCTTACCCTCTCGTTGTTTACCTTTTTTGGATCCGGCTTGGTTAAAGGAAAAGGTATTCGCTTGGACTAGTGGCGCCTCGGGGGTTTTAGCTTTTTGGAAGTTCGACCAAGATTTGGGTAGTTTAACCCCAAACACCATGCTCTAGTGACCTTTGGAAATTAAACTTTTTGTGGTAGAAACTCGTATTTCGTACTTAATGGCATTTTGGGCATATGTGGGCCCCGCAATGTAAAACTCGTTTTATCATTGATTCGTGCTTGTTTTACTTATACTAATATGATGTGAAAAGCATTTCGCCTAAAAATGATGGGAGTGTTAGATCTTTTTATGAAAATGGAACATTTTGGACAGCGGGCTGCCAGGCCCTGTGCGCGCCGTGCACAGGTAGGGGTACGCGCCGCGCACCCAGCCTGGGCAGGCCTGCTTCGAATAAATTTTTTTTTTATATCGCAGTTTTAGTTGGGTAACGGGTTGGGTCGTTACAAATTCTCAAAAAGTAACAATGCAAAGTTGTGAGAAATCGTTTATATAATCTACCGGTAAAGTTTCAAACTTCAATTCCGTCTATCGATTCCAAATTCGTGAGTCAAAGCTTCAAATTCAAAAAAGTCAACAAAATGTTCTTTGTAAAATTCGAACTTGTTTTGGAAAATTTCTGTTAAATTGATTATTGCTAAAGTTTTTGGGAGTAATTTGAAACACACTTTGTGATAATACCTTTGTCTATAACAATCTATTTATCAAAATCAATTTATTTTGTTAAATTATTATTATTGTTAAAATTGTTATTATTATTAATATTATTATCATTACTTAGTATTAATATTGTTATTATTATTATTATTATTACTAATATTACATATGTATTATTATTATAATTATAATCATTATTATTATTATTATTATTATTATTATTATTATTATTATTATTATTATTATTATTATTATTATTATTATTATTATTATTATTATTATTATTATTATTATTATGAACATAATATAAGTTATCATTATAAATATTATTATTAGTATCATTTCATAAATTGTTAGTATTATCATTATGATTATAAAAATTACAAAGTATCATAAATCGACTTATCAAATAAACATTAATATTAGTAATACTATTCGATTACTGAAGTTTCTATTAAAACTATTAAAAATTACCATTATGATTAGAAGTACTATTTTTACAAAAAACTATCATTTTTATCGTTATCTGTATTATCTATATCATTATTATTAAGATAATTACGATTATGAAAATAAAAGTATTAATGACATTATTAAAGTTATAAGCCCGAAAATAAAGATTATATACATATCTAAATATATATTTAATACACATAACTTAACTATATTAAAATAGATATATATAAAATGAAAATATATATAATGAAACTTATTAATCTACTATATAAATGAATTACATCACTAATAATAATATATATTTGTTCGATTACAATTATGTATATTAATAAATATACAAATGATATTGGTTCGTGAATCCGAGGCCAACCCTATACTTGTTCAATATAGTCATATGTATTTTTACTACAAAATACATTAGGTGAGTTTCAATTGCCTTTTACTTGGTAACCTAAGAATTAGTAAACCAGTCTACTAATTGACGCGAATTCTAAAGATAGATCTATTGGGCCTAACGAACCCCATCCAAAGTACCAGATGCTTTAGTACTTCGAATTCATTTTTATCATGTCCGAAGGATTTCCCGGAATGATAGGGGATATTCTCATATGCATCTTGTTAATGTCGGTTACCAGGTGTTCAATCCATATTAATGATTATTTTTGTCTCTATGCATGGGACGTATATTTTTGAGAACTGGAAATAAAATTCTTGTGGTCTATTAAAATGATGAAAATGATCGTTTATGATAAACTAATGAACTCACCAACCTTTTGGTTGACACTTTAAAGCATGTTTATTCTCAGGTATGAAAGAAATCTTCCGCTGTGCATTTGCTCATTTTAGAGATATTACTTGGAGTCATTCATGACATATTTCAAAAGACGTTGCATTCGAGTCGTTGAGTTCATCAAGATTATTATTAAGTCAATTATAGTTGGATATATTATGAAATGGTATGCATGCCGTCAACTTTCAATGTAAAGAAAGTTTGTCTTTTAAAAACGAATGCAATGTTTGTAAAATGTATCATATAGAGGTCAAGTACCTCGCGATTTAACCAAATGTAATGTATTCGTCCAGTTGGATTAGGACGGGTCGTTAGAAATAATATTTGGTAGCATAATATGAACTCATTTATAAAAGTTTTTTCTTCATATTAGCGTTTTATAGTTTTAATTCGGGTAGTACCAACCCGTTAAGTTCATACTTAGTAGCTAATATACCATTCAACTACTACAATTCTATATGAAAAACTGATTATAATAATATTTCGCGTTCAAACTTTTATACAAAAATTTACAAACTTACAATACCGCTATTATACATAAAGCATGAAATATAGCACACAATCACTTTGATACAAAATAGTTGTGACAACATTCCTAGTTAATACGCAAGTTGTTCAGCAAAGGTAATAAAAACACGTAATTCATAAGTCCAGAAACAAGTCATGCATTCTGGTTTTACTAAGACTACTTCCCATCCTTGGTCTTGTGGAACATAACCGTTGTGGCCGTTGACAAGACAGCATGTTGTAACGTCGTCAAAGGGACGAGGGTTTTGTAATGCCCAACAACCCCGTAATAATCTAAAAACCTTGTTTCTTACCCCAACTATTGAATCCGTCACTTGTGGGAAGGTTTTATTTAAAAGTTGTAATCCGATGTTCTTTTTCTCACTTTGGTGAGAAGCGAACATCACTAACCTGTAAGCATAACATGCTTCCTTATGTTGCATGTTAGAAGCTGTTTCTAACTCACAAAGTCCTACGTTAGGATATGTTGAGTCAAAAATAGGTTCTTAACCCGTAGCGTAAAATTGCATTTAGGTTCCCCGCATTTAACGCTTTAAAGAAAACACGGTGTAACTTACGGTGTCCCCAATGTGATATACCCCATCTTTCAAATGAAAGCCTTTTATAAACTAAGGCATGCCTGGAAAGTTCTTCAAATGTTTTACAAACTAATTTTGCCGTAAATAATTGTGCCGACGAATTCTGACCGACTTTAGACAAGATTTCATCAATCCTGTCCCCGGATAGGTCTTCTAAAATTTTTGGTTGTCTATCCTTAACATCCATTTTTTTGTTTTTATACTGTAAAAATAGACGAGAGTTAGATTCGTAAAAGATAATTATCAAATAATACAAGCAATTTTCACCTACAACAAGAAAAATACAAGCACACTTATTTTACATATTTTACACCTCATGATTACAACTCTTTATTCCGACTCACTAGTTTCTTCTTCTTCGGACCTGTTTTGTTTTGCTAATTTTCTAGGAATATATGATGTTCCTCTAATACGAGCCGTTGTCTTCATAAATGGTTTAGAAAAACCTGGTGCCTTAGAGGTTCCCGGATTATTGTTACAACTTAAGAAATATGGGTGTTGACGATACATATAAAGTTCATCGGGGTTGGAATCAGGTTTCACTATTTTGATGCCCTTTCCCTTATTATTTTCTTTTGCTTTTTCAAATTGGGTCGAGGTAATTTCTATAACATCATCGGAATCCTCATCGGGATCCGATTCATCGGAAAATTGGTAATCTTCCCAATATTTTGCTTCCTCGGCGGAAACACCATTGACCATTATTAACTTTGGTCCATTGGTTGAGGATTTTCTTTTATTTATCTGTTTTTCTGTGGTTCCTAATATTTCCTCCTCCAGAACCTCTTCTTCCGGTTCCTCTTCTTTCGGTTCCTCCTCTTCCGGTTCCTCTTCTTCCGGTTCCTCTTCGAGAATTTGTGAATCTTCCCGAAATATATAAAACTCTTCATTATTATTAGGTGAGTCGATGGGATTTGTACTAGAGGTAGACATCTATCACACAATATCAAATACATTAAGAGATTAATATATCATATAATATTTACATGTTAATAATATATAGTTTCCAACAAAAAGTGTTAAGCAATCGTTTTTAAAGAAAACACGGTCGAAGTCCAGACTCACTAATGCATTCTAATAAACTCGGTTAGACACACACTAATGCAATTTCTGGTTCTCTAAGACCAACGCTCGGATACCAACTGAAATATCCCGTTCATATAGATTATAAATGTTCCATATTAATTGATTTCGTCGCGTGGTTTTGACCTCTATATGAGACGTTTTTCAAAGACTGCATTCATTTTTTTTAAAACAACCATAACTTATATTTTATCGATAAAAGTTTAAAAAGTATTACATAGATTATCAAATAATGATAATCTAAAATATACCGTTTACACACGATCATTACATAATGGTTTACAATAAAAATATATTACATCGAAATAAGTTTCTTGAATGTAGTTTTTACACAATATCATACAAGCATGAACTCCAAATCCTGTCCTTATTTTAGTATGCAACAGCGGAAGCTCTTAATAATCACCTGAAAATAAACATGCTTAAAACGTCAACAAAAATGTTGGTGAGTTATAGGTTTAACCTATATATTATCATATCATAATAATAGACCACAAGATTTCATTTTTATAACACATCTCATATCAGGCATTTCACAAACTGCATAGAGATAAAAAGCATTCATATGGTGAACACCTGGTAATCGACATTAACAAGATGCATACAGAATATCTCCATCATTCTGGGACACCCATCGGACATGATAAACTCGAAGTACTAAAGCATTCCAAATTCCAGAATGGGGGTTGTTAGTTCCCTTAGATCTACCTTTAGGATTCGCGTCAATTAGGGGCTAGTTCCCTAATTCTTAGGCTACCAAGCTAAAAGGGTCATATTCGGTTTAATAATTCAACCATAGAATGTAGTTTCGATTACTTGTGTCTATTTCGTAAAACATTTATAAAACTGCATGTATTCTCATCCCAAAAATATCAGATTTTAAAAGTGGGACTATAACTCACTTTCACAGATTTTTACTTCGTCGGGAAGTAAGACTTGGCCACTGATCGATTCACGAACCTATAACAAATATGTACATATATATCAACGTATGTTCAAAATATATTTACAACATTTTTATTACATTTTAATGATTTGAGTTTGTTAAGTCAGCAGTCCTCGTTAGTAACCTACAACTAGTTGTCCACAGTTAGATGTACAGAAATAAAGCAATATATATTATCTTGAATCAATCCATGACCCAGTGTCTACAAGTCTCAGACTCGATCACAACTCAAAGTATATATATTATTTTGGAATCAATCTCAACCCTGTATAGCTAACTCAAACATTACTGCATATAGAGTGTCTATGGTTATTCCGAAATATATATATATATAGATGGGTCGATATGATATGTCAAAACATTGTATACGTGTTTATGGTATCTCAAGATTTCATAATATGTATAATACAATATAAATTAGTTAGGATATGTTTAGTCTAGATTTGTTACAAAATTTTCGTAGCTAAAACTAGCAAATTTATCCAATTTTGTTTTACCCGTCATTTCTTCGTTTCAAATCCGTTTTGAGTGATTCAAGTTGCTATGATTTTATATTGAACTTAAGTTTATGAATCTAAATAGAAACAGTATAAGTTTATAGTCAGAAATACATATTACAAGTCATTTTTTAAAGATGTAGTCATTTCCGTCGAAAGAACGACATCTTGATGACTATTTTGAAAAACATACTTCCACTTTGAGTTTAACCATGATTTTTGGATATAGTTTCATGTTCATAAGAAAAATCATTTTCCCAGAAGAACAACTTTTAAATCAAAGTTTATCATAGTTTTTAATTATCAAACCCAAAACAGCCCGCGGTGTTAATACAACGGCGTATGTCCGGTTTTACGGTGTTTTTCGTGTTTCCAGGTTTTAAATCATTAAGTTAGCATATCATATAGATATATAAAATGTGTTTAGTTGATTTTAAAAGTCAAGTTAGAAGGCTTAACTTTGTTTGCGAACAAGTTTAGAATTAACTAAACTATGTTCTAGTGATTACATGTTCAAATCTTCGAATAAGATAGTTTTATATATATGAATCGAATGATGTTATGAACATCATTACTACCTCAAGTTTAGTAGGTAAACCTACTGGAAGTGACAAAAATTGATCTAGCTTCAAAGGATTCTTGGATGGCTTGAAAGTTCTTGAAGTAGAATCATGACACGAAAACAAGTTCAAGTAAGATTTCCACTCGAAATAAGATAGTTATAGTTATAGAAATTGAATCAAAGTTTAAATATGAGTATTACCTTGTATTATAAAGATATCTTACTGTAAATAATAAAGATTTCTTGAACTTAGATGATTACTTGGATTGGATTAGAAAGCTTGGAAGTAATCTTGCAAAGTCGATAGTATTCTTGATTTTATGAAACTAGAACTTATAGAATTTATGAAGAACACTTAGAACTTGAAGATAGAACTTGAGAGAGATTAATTAAATGAAGAAAATTGAAGAATGAAAGTGTTTTTAGGTGTTTTTGGTCGTTGGTATATGGATTATATATAAAGGATGTGTAAGTTTGTTTTCATGTACATAATTCATGAATGATTTATAATATTTTTTGTAATTTTGTGAGATATTTCATACTAGTTTCCAAATGATGGTTCCCACAAGTTTAATGACTCACATGGGCTGCTAAGGAGCTGATTATTGAGTGTATATACCAATAGTATATACATCTTAGAAGTTGTGTATTGTACGAGTACGAATACGGGTGCATACGAGTAGAATTGTTGATGAAAAAATGAATGAGGATGTCATTGTAAGCATTTTTGTTAAGTATAAGTACTTTGATATATGTCATGAAGTCTTCCAAAAGTGTATTAATACATCTTAATACACTACATGTATATACATTTAACTGAGTCGTTAAGTCATCGTTAGTCGTTATATGTAAGTGTTGTTTCGGAACCTTTAAGTTAATGATCTTGTTAAATGTAATTGATCGATTGTTATTACACTTAAATGAGATGTTAAATTGTTATGCTAACATGTTAACATGGTGTATTAATATATCTTAATATCATATAAATATGTGTAAAATACTATTACAACGATAATCGTTACATATATGTATTGTTTCGAAATCCTTAAGTTAGTAGTCTCATCTTATTCGTGTAGTTCATTGTTAATACGCTTAATGATATATGTAATTATCATTTCATGATGTTAAACATAGTGTATTAATATCTTAACATGATACATATGTATTTAGTAAGACGTCGTTGTAACGATAGCCGTTATATATATCGTTTAACATTTCTTAATTCACTACTTTCATTTTATGTATATAACTCATTATTAATGTACTTGGTGAGATACTTACTCATCATAATATCATGTTATATATATATATATATATATATATATATATATATATATATATATATATATATATATATATATATATATATATATATATATATATATATATATATATATATATATATGTATGTATATATATATATATATGTATGTATATATATATATATATGTATATATATATATATGTATATATATATATGTATATATATATATATATGTATATATATATATATATATATATATATATATATATATATATATATATATATCATGTTGTTTTTACAAGTTTTAACGTTCGTGAATCGCCGGTCAACTTGGGTGGTCAATTGTCTACATGAAACTCATTTCAATAAATCAAGTCTTAACAAGTTTGATTTCTTTACATGTTGGAAACATTTAATCATGCAAATATAATTTTCATTTTATATATAATTATGGAAAAGTTTGGGTCACTACGAATGTCATCGTGTGCCATGTTACATGACTCTTACATTGTATCTAATCTATAAACACATCAAGAACATATTTTCTTGATAAACCTATCTTTTCTCTTGAATTCTGATAATTTAACCAATCAAGATCGTGCTACTACAATCTCTCTCTTAAAACATTAGTCATATTCTTTCGAAACTTTATACCCACGAATTCTGGGCCATTATTCGCTTAACCTAAAGTCGGGAAGAGAAAACAAAAGGATGGAATTCTAAAATATAAAGAAAATGAAGGGAGTAAATTTATAGTGAAATATCCGACAGAACAATCAAAATAGATCATTACCTTTAACCAAAGAAGATTCTAATTTCCTTAATTACTGAAGAACCAAATCTTATTACGAAGATTTTCTCAAAATCCCTTAAATTCTGGAAATCAACCATGACTACGTCACCGGTTAACACAAATCTGCATTTACTCATCTCAATCTTTTGTGATAGCTTCACTCATACGCTTCGAGTAATCGAATTATTTTATCCACATTACTCCATGGTAATAAAATTCTATTCTATCAACTCATATGAGTCATGAAAACATACTTATTGTCAACCATGACTATCACAATCAAATTTCGGGACGAAATTTCTTTAACGGGTAGGTACTGTGACGACACAAAATTTTTTGACTAAATTTAAACTTAATCTTTATATGTTTCCGACACGATAAGCAAAGTCTGTAAAGTTGCGTCTCAAAATTTTGGAACAGATTACATGAAATCATTTGTCCTTTGACTATTCCCGACGATTCACGAATAATTGTTTGTAAATAAATATGTATATATATCTATGTAAATGTAGTATATATAATAATGTAATACTATAAAATATAAACATTAGAATTAAATATGTAAAATAAAATACAAAAAAAATTAAATGCAATTACAAGTAAAAAAATATATAGTTATTGTATAAACACTAATATTATTAATATCTTCATTATTATTATTATTAATATCAATATTAGTATTACTATTATAATTAATATTGATATAGCTATAAATACTATTATAAGAATAATTAAGATTATAATTTAGTTGTAATGTAAATATTATTAGTTATCATTATTATTATTATAGTTATCTTCATTATTGTTATTAAAAAAATAATATCATTTATTATTATTATTACTTATTATCTTTGTAGTTATTATTATCATTATTATTAATTATTATTTAAACTTAGTATTTTTAGTAAAAATTAACATTTTTATTATTATATGTATTATTATTATTGTCATTACTTGTAGTATTTGAATATTATTATCATTATTTACATTATTATTATTATTATTATTATTAAATGTATTATTAAAATGTTTAAATTTAATAATAAATGATAAAAAAGATAAATATAAATCACGCTAAATCATTTAACTTCACAATCAAATCATACTGAGTTTTGTTTCTGTCCCTTACAAATGCAAATTCTATTAGCAGTCCATATCTGCTTTAATTTTGTTACGTACCTTGATTCCTTCTTCTTTGTCTGATTATATTTTTTATTTTATTTCATATATTCCTGAATTGATTGAACCTGTCGACCTTAATTGTTATATAAACAATCATTACAAGTTGTTGAGGAATTACATTCGACTTCTTATCACCATTATCAACTACAAACACCTTTTACAACTTCCAATTTGAGAGAATTAATCAGAAAACCCAACAAAGTAGTCGACTATCCCTGTTCCTGCACTTTTCAGCCAAAACTCAAATTCGAATCATTTTTAAAAAAAATCTAAAAGTGCAAACATGCTAGGAATCCTCTAGTAAAACTCTCTGCAAAATTTCAAAACTCAATTCCTCATATCGAACTCTAATTTACGAGTCAAAGTTTTAACTTAAAAAGTCAACTGTAGCGTTCTTCGTGAAATTCGAATAGGTTTTGATGTTTCTGGGTCAATTAATGATTTAAAAAGTTTATATAAAAGATTTACCATGTAATTCATTCACTAATTTTTATCTAAAACGTTTTTAAAATCAAAATCAAAATCATTATTATTATTATTATTTTTTTTGTATTATCCATCGCGAACAGCAGCAGGAATCTTATTCTATATTTTTTTCTTCGTTTTCTTGTTAATCAATCTCATTACAGTGTAGTTCTTGGTTGGTTATAAAGTCTTAAAGTTGGATTGGTAAATTGTTTTACGATTGTGTATTCCTGATCGAACTGGTGAAGGTGAAGTAGAAACAGAAAACAAAATATATATATATATATATATATATATATATATATATATATATATATATATATATATATATATATATATATATATATATATATATATATATATATATATATATATATATATTTAGGTGGGTTTATTAAACTGAAATGATAAATTGGAGGAGTGGCTGGGTGTTAATGCGGGTGAGCGAGAGGTCTCGGGTTCGAGTCCGGTCCAGGGAATTTCTTTTTAGGCAAAGCTTTTAAAGGATATACACAAATTCTTTTATTTTTATTATTATGATTATTATTATTATTATTATTTTAACGACCCGTCCTAATCCATCTGGACGAATACATTACATTTGGTTACATCGCGAGGTACTTGACCTCTATATGATACATTCTACAAACATTGCATTCATTTTTAAAAGACAAACTTTCATTACATTGAAAGTTGATGGCATGCATACCATTTCATAATATATCCAACTATAATTGACTTAATAATATTCTTGATGAACTCAACGACTCGAATGCAACGTCTTTTGAAATATGTTATGAATGACTCCAAGTAATATTTCTAAAATGAGCAAATGCATAGCGGAAGATTTCTTTCATACCTGAGAATAAACATGCTTTCAAGTGTCAACCAAAAGGTTGGTGAGTTCATTAGTTTATCATAAATAATCATTTTGCAATAATATAATAGACCACAAGATACTCATATTTAGAAAACAATCTGTGCAGGTCTGCTCACTGCTGTAAAATCATTCATACGATATATAAACACCTGGTAATCGACCTTAACAAGATGCATATAGAATATCCCCCGCATACCGGCATTCCGCACGGTCATGCAAAAGCATACAAACAGGCCACTCTTTTAAATATGATGGTTGTGTACACCTCACAAACAGATCATATCTTTTAAAGCTGGCGGTTGTATACCTATTTCGAAGTACTAAAGCAGTTCAAATTCTCTGACTGGGTCTTGTGAGTGCCCATAGATATATCTTTAGGATTCGCGTCAATTAGGAGCTCGGTTTCCTAATTCTTAGATTACCATACTATAAAGGGGTGATATCCAGTGTACTCGTAACTCAATCGTAGAATGTTTTTAAGTACTTGTGTCTATTTCATAAAACATCTATAAAACAGCGCATGTATTCTTAGTCCCAAAAATATATATATTGCAAAAACATTTAAAAAGGGAGTAATGAAACTCACTATACTGTATTTTGTAGTAAAAATACATATGACGACATTGAACAATGCAGGGTTTGGCCTTGGATTCCCGAACCTATATCATTTGTATATATATTAATACACACAACCATAATCGAATAAGTTTATATATTTAATTTATTAATTATATCATTTTTATATTAATAATATATATGTGTCTCATATATTCTTTTTGTATATGAAAATATTTATTTTTGTTATGTTATATGTATTAAATCTATTTTGATATAATTAATATTTATTTGTTATAATATTAATAATAGGAATAATATTAACAATAACGATACTTATAATAATAATAATATTAATAATACTAATAATAATATTAATATTGATAAAAATGATATTAATAATAAAATCTATAAAATTTTTAATAATAATAGTATAATAGTAATAATAATAATAATAATAATAATAATAATAATAATAATAATAATAATAATAATAATAATAATAATAATAATAATAATAATAATAATAATAATAATAATAATATAAATGTTAATTTTCAAATGATAATTTTAATAAAGATAATAACTTTACTAAAAATGTTAAGTTTAAAAAAAAATAATAGGTTTAATAAAAATGATAACTTTGATAATTTTAGTTATAATGATACTTTTAATAGAAATGATAATAATAACAAAAATTTTAATAATAATAATAAAAATGATAATTTTTGTAAAAATGGTAATAAAGATAATAGTTTTTAATAATACCCATAATACTTATTTTAATGATAATATCGTCTTTAATACTTATAAATATAAATATGAGATTAGTAATAATAATTATAAATCTAACAATCATAATAATAATAATAATCATAATAATAATTAATAATACACGTAATTCTAATAATAATACTAATAATAATTATAATAATAATAAAATTAATTGTGTATACCCTTAAAGCTTTGTTTAAAAAGAATGCTCCTGACGGGATTCGAACTCGCGACCTCCCGCTAACCCACAACCACTCATAACCATCTACTCTGATTTTGTTTTTCTGTTTTAATTTAGGATTTATTTCCATTTAAATCCGTTAATATGCTCAAGACCAACAGACGATTTGATTCACGGCCCATTTAATATCCCTACTATGTCATGGCCCAAGAACAATTACGGCCCACTAACAGCCCACAAGCTACAAAACTTTGGCCAGATTCATAACCGTAGTGGGGGAGAAGTAGGGTTTCGATGTTGTGTTGTTTCCTTTTTTTTAAACGACTTCAAACAGATAATGAAGCACTCATTGTTTTTTTTATTTATTAATCATTATCTTATATTATCAAAAATCATACTCATCTCTTCACTGTATTCCTTCTTCTTCGTATGATCATCATAAATCAAATCATACATCAACTTCACGTAGCTCCGTAAACCACCATTATTACTGTCATCGCTGTACAGTAACCAAAATAGAAACAGTAGTAGCTAAAGCCATGTCTTCGAACAACAACAGTTATGGTTATTTTGGGATCGTGGATTATGGTCTGAACGAGAAGCAGAACGTGCGTTTAGTAGCAATAATTAATAGTTGAGTTGTGGGTGTTATGGTATTCGAACGAGTAAGAAAACATAGAGTAATAGCACATAGTGAAGTTAAACGGGTTTATGGATGTGTGAACAATAATAATAATAATAATAATAATAATAATAATAATAATAATAACGTAACAGCTACAGTAACAACATGATGATGGTTGTGATGGATTCGACGGCTGTAGCAGCAACAGCCTTCAATGGATTTTTAACGTTTGAAAGGAGGAAGAGAGAGAGATTTATATATATATATAGAGAGAGAGATGGACGTGGTTTCAAAGTGGTGGCGTGTAGATTTTATTTCAAACAGAAATCGTAGGTATAACATCAGTAGAAACAGTTTACATGGTGATCATATTGGGTTTTAGGGTGACAGTGAGATTGTGGTGGTTTTCTGGTGGTGGGTGTTCCGGCCAAACAGAAACAAAACCGAGCAGCAGTTTAAGGTATTAGAATAGCAATTTAATGGTGAAGGCGGTTGATGGTTATTATTGTGACGACCCGGAGATTTCCGACCAAATTTAAACTTAATTCTTATTTAATTTTGACACGATAAGCAAAGTCTGTAATGTTGAGTCTTAAAAATTTGGAACTATTTCATATGTCTAACTGACCTTCGACCATTCCTGACGATTCATGAATATGTGTTTGTAAATAAACATGAATATATAAATGTATATGTATATATGCTAAAATGAAAACAATAAAATATAATTTAAACCTTAGAGTTAAATATATAAAATAAGAAACAAAATAAGTAAGTTGTAATTTAAAATGAATCTACGTATAAATATATGTAACTATTATATGTATATTGTAATATGTATATAGTGCATAAATATTAAATTATATATTATAAAATTAGTAAACATTACATTACATAAGTAATAACTTGTAATATTAATACATAAAAGGTAATCACAAATTAAAATATAGTTGTTATGATAATAGTATTACTTTCATTATTATTAAAATAGATATCAGTAATAATAATATTATGTTATGGATATGAAACATGATATATAAAAATTGTTATGTCATTATTTTCACTAGTAATATTATTATCATTAATAATATAAATAATTAATATAAATAATATAATATTATGATTAACATCATTGTTATAACTAGTATAAAGCTATAATGTTAGATATTCTGATAAATATTAGTATTATTATTAGGCATGATGATTATTAATGTTATTAGTATTTGATTTTTTTTTACTAATTGTATCAGTATTTTATTTATATCATTTTTATTATCATTATTATTAATTATTTTCAACCGGATCAAGGATTATCAATATTATTGTTAGTGTCTATATCAATATTATTATTATTATAATCAGTAACATTTTTAAGTATTAATTGTTAATATTAATATTAATATTTCAATTATAATTATTATTAATAGTATTTGTTTTATAATATCAATTGTATTCTTACTAATATATTTAAATTATATAAATAAGATGTAATTATAAAAGGAACGTGTATGTTGAGAATCAACCTCAGATAGGTAAATTCAGCCCAGTACAAAAATCCTTAGATAACAGATATAATCAATATTATTTAGATTATTATTATTAATATAATTTTAAATTATTAATTATTAATTATGATATTTTATATAATGCTAGATATATACAAGCACAAGAGACAGATAGCTGTCTTCCTCCCTATATTATTCTGTATGCTCGTGACACCACAACACCCACTTGTTATCTACCAAATCGACTATCTGTTTTTGGGAAGAAAGTCATACGATTAATTTTTCCAGCTTCTTTATCAAATATACATCACTCCCATCTGTAATTTTTTTTTTTGCGAATTAATCAGAAGCAGAGAAACACCCTTACCACTGTACGAACCATTTTAATTCATAACTCAATTCCGAATCAATTGTCAAAATCTAAAAATGCCAAGTGTTAGGAATCCTTTATCTAACCTTTCTTCAAAATCTTGTCTTTCAATTCCCAGTATTCAATTCGAATTTCGAAGTCAAAGATAAATTTTCAAAAAGTCAAATATCTTGTTCATGACGAAATTCGTGATTTTGTTGATGTTTCTATTGAAATTGAGGATTCACAAAGATTATAGAGGTAATTTGAAATACATTTCGTATTATAAACTTCGTCCAAAACATGCTCTATTGCAAAAATCAAAATTTTTTAAAAAAAACCTTCGACGAACAGATATCTCAGCAAAAGTTGTTTAATTTTTTTTTTTTTTTTTAAGTTTTCATTCAGCATAAACTTTTGATATTTATTAGTTATAATTATCTTGATGTATACAAATTAGTATTTGGATAGATTGAGTGTAATGGTCGATTAATCCATGAAGACAATGGTGACAGAAATAATTTTGGTTGATATAGTTTTAAGGCTAAGAATTAATCAGAGAAACATATTAGAGCAGCTGGTCTGAAGTTATGTTATGTTTGCTAGAGGCCCTGGGTTTGAGTCTCTATGGTGGCCGCCTTTCTTTTTAGGCCGATTTTTATGGAAGGTAGCTTCACTTTTAATTATTATTATTATTATTATTATTATTATTATTATTATTATTATTATTATTATTATTATTATTATTATTATTATTATTATTATTATTATTATTATTATTATTATTATTATTATTATTATTATTATTATTATTATTATTATTATTATTATTGTTAATTTGTTATTGTTATTATTATTATTACTATTGTTATTGTTAGTACTAATTATTATTGTTATGATTATTATTATTACTAAAGTTATTATAATTAATTAGTATTATTATTATTAAGTATTAGGGTTATTATTATTATTATTATTATTATCATTATTAGGAACATAATAAAATTATCATTATAAACATTATAATTAGTGATAAAATAATGCAACTTATTATTATTTTTGTAAATATTAGTAATTGTACCATTTTTAGTACTATTATTATTATTATTATGAATATGTTTAGGATTATTATTATTGTTATTATAAAATAATTCAAGTTATTATTATTACTCTCATTAATATTAGTATAAATATCATTTTCGTAATTATTAGTTTTACTATTATTATTATTAACATAAATATCAATTTTAACAATATCGTTATTAATGTTAGTATTATCAATATTAAGAAAGTTATTATTATTAATAAATCATTATTATCAAAACTATCATTTTCGTTACAAATAACTATTTTGTACCTAAAATATACCTAATACATATATTGTAATCATATTAATAGTTTATATATCACATATCAAATATAATAACATTATTTATATAAGTACTTATATATAACGAATTAAGAATATTTTTATATAATACTAACCATATATATATAGATATATTAATATAACAAAATATATAGATATTAAACATTTTAAATATATACACAAACTAAATAAGTATAATATATAATTCAAATTATAATATATAAACTTGTTCGAATACGATTATACATTTTAATATATATATATATACAAATGATATAGGTTCGTGAATCCGAGGCCAACCTTGCATTGTTCAATATAGATATATGTATTTTTACTACAAAATACATTAGGTGAGTTTCATTTGCCTTTTTACCCTTTATATTTTTGGGCTGAGAATAATGCGCAACTTTTATAACCGTTTTATGAAATAGACACAAGTAATCGAAATTACGTTCTATGGTTGAATGATCGAAACTGAATATGCCCCTTTTTAGTCTGGTAATCTAAGAATTAGGGAACAGACACCCTAATTGACGCGAATCCTAAAGATAGATCTATCGGGCCCAACAAGCCCCATCCAAAGTACCGGATGCTTTAGTACTTCGAAATTTATATCATGTCCGAAGGAGGATCCCGGAATGATGGGGATATTCTTATATGCATATTGTGAATGTCGGTTACCAGGTGTTCAATCCATATGAATGATATTTTTATCTCTATGCATGGGACGTTTATTTATGAGATCTGAAAATGAAAATCTTGTGGTCTATTAAAATGGTGGAAATGATTATTTATGTTAACCTAATGAACTCCCCAACCTTTTGGTTGACACTTTAAAGCATGTTTATTCTCAGGTACGAAAGAAATCTTCTGCTGTGCAATTGCTCATTTTAAAGATATTATTTGGAGTCATTCATGACATATTTCAAAAGACGTTGCATTCAAGTCGTTGAGTTCATCAAGATTATTGTTAAGTCAATTATAGTTAGATATATTATGAAATGGTATGCATGCCGTCAACTTTCGATGTAATGAAAGATTGACTTTTCAAAAACGAATGCAATGCTTGTAAAATGTATCATATAGAGGTCAAGTACCTCGCGATGTAATCAACTGTTGTGAATCGTTTATAATCGATATGGACTTCATCCAGATGGATTAGGATGGGTCGTTAGAGTTAGTATCAGAGCGGTGATCTTAGCGAACCAGGTCTTGCATTAGTGTGTCTAACTGATAGTTGTTTAGATGCATTAGTGGGTCTGGACTTCGACCGTGTCTACATGTCAAAAGTTTTGCTTATCATTTCGTGTCGAAAATTATTTGCTTATCATCCTTAAAGTCTAGACACGTCATACTGTCTCTATTGAATAGACAGTGCATAGATAAAATTCATATCTTAGCGTATCTGCTACTATAGACTTTTCCTGACAGCTTCCGTATATTCCTCCGTAACTTATGGAATTTTAGTATTATATATGCATATGTAAATTATGTATTGCAGAGTACTAATCTACATCCTATAATCTAATTCTTATCGAAAATCCTTCATCTGATCGTACGAGATGAATCCCTCAACCAGTTCGAGTCCCTCAGATTTCGATAGCTATTCCGATAGTTATTCCGACAGCTATTCCGACATGGATATTCACCTAAGCTTCAAAAGCAGCGTTACCAGAATGAATCAACCAATCAGTCATCCCCAATTCATCTGATGGGTTCGTAGTCTACTTAATCATTGGAGACAAGAAGAAGGCGATTCCTTTCATCCACCATAGTGTCCTTTTGGCAAAGAACCTGAAGCACTCACCGGCGAACCTGTCCGTAATACCATTTTCAATCTCATTTCCAGAGTGGTTCGACACGATTATACTCTATTCACAATTCTAAACCTTATTCATCCGCTTGTTCCGACCGGCAATCATCCCGGAGTGATAGCAGAAGTCAACGAGCTTCGCACCCGAGTTGTAGCCTTGGAAAATATGGTGCAAAACGTACCAGCTTCAGCAACATCATCGGTACAAACAGTACCATCAATAACAGCACCTGTACCATCAACAATCCGTGCTTCAATATCACCATCTGTACTTCGAGTATGATCTTCGTTCTACGTATCGTTCTACCTCATTTATCTTCGTTCGACATGGCGAATATGTAATTTCTAAAGTTTTAGAGATTATTTATTCTAGTTCCAACCGAAAACTAAATGAGTTTAATATTATATTAACTCATTAAATCCATGATTACATCTGAAGAAAATATATATGTATATATATTTTCATAAAGATTGTAATTAAATTTTTTTTGTACAAACTGTTAATGATGAAAATATTTTAACGGGTAGGTAATACCCGAGGAATATTTAGATTTCACATTAATAAGTCACACTGTACATTCTTCAAATCTGATTCAACATTCATTTACTATCCTGCTTACATCTACAAAGATACGAATCCGTTCATCGCAGAATAACAATTTTCATTCAATTTCATATTTGGGTTTTGACCTACCAGAATTCAATAAGTGGCATAATGAAGAAAACATTGGACAAAAATAAAATTTGTTAGAAACAAATAAATTAACTATAAGAAAAATTTTGTTAAGAATCCACGCTAACTGTTCCTAGCTAACTGTTAATTCCGTATTACATTTTATTTATCGCAATTTAATTATCGCAATTTAATTCTCGCAATTTTATTTATCGTCATTTAATTTCTGTTATTTACTTTACGCACTTTATTTATCGTCATTTCTTTTCTGTTATTTATTTTACGCACTTTAAATATCGGGACATGTATACAAGGTTTTGACATATCATATCGACTCATCTATATATATTATTTGGAATCACCATAGACACTCTATATGCAGTAATGATCGAGTTCTCTATACAGGGTTGAGGTCGACTCTACAATAATATATATAGTTTGAGTTGTGATCGAGTCTGAGACATATACACGGGTCACGAAACGTATTAATTAATTCGAATATTATAAACTGTATATGAATTATTGAATTAGTAACAGTGGACTGCTAACTGTAGACTACCAATATTGGACAATTAAAATGAATTAAAATATTAATTATAACATATGAAACTAAACAAATCTTCAAGTTTGCCACTTGATTTTATCTTAAACCTCATTTGTATCTTGACAAATTTAATCTGCGTTCAAACCTTTCATGATTCTTGGAAACACCTCAATCGAGAAGATGAACCAACCGCACTTCATCTACGAAAGAAAAGATTTCTGCATATAGTTATGCACCTGAAAAACTCTCAGAAACTGAGTAAACGTTTAATACGTAGCTGTGTTAATTCCTTTAGTGTTATTATTACCCAAAACAACTTTGCAATCCCTTTCCAAATTAGCCAATTTTGTCCCAGCTCCAACAAGTCAACTTCGACTTTTCACTCGAATTAGCTTATCATAACCCTGATATATATAAGTTGTCTTTCGTTATCAATACCGGGAAACCGTTTATATTCCATCACATTAGCAGTAAATTTACCAACAACTCTGTTGATCTTTGACTTTCCGAAAATCACTATATTCAGTGAAACCCTATCATTTACTCATTTACATCTTATAACAAGAATTGTCATACCAATTACCGAGAATTAGCAATCAGTATTTTGAATCTCGCAGCATGTCTACGTCAACAGTTATATGTAAACATATAACATTTATCTCTTAGAATTATGATCTTCAATTCTGAAATTCTGGAAAACACACAGTCTACAAATCAATACCACAAATTATGAAAATCCTGAATACAACAGCAAAAAAACTGTACACGACCTTAACCGTCAGAAGTTTGACGATAAAGAATGGAGTATTGGAAACACTCAATAGAAAATTTAGTACCGAAAAGCGGATTATGCAAAACTATAAAGGAAACCGTGACAAATCACAAAGAATAAGTTTGACTTCAAAGGATCCAAATAATTCAATGCCTGCTGAAGTCTTTAGCGAATATCTTGCTCCTTACTCTAAACCCTTGTGGACGATATTCTTCCCCATCCTTCGATATTAGAAATTCCAAGATATCATCATATCTTTTATTATAAATATCCTCCATATTTTTGAAGATATTTTTATAACTATTCTTATCTGAAATCATTAACCTCTTCGTACTATCAGTGTTACATCATATAGAAACTGTTAGTTTCTATATTCTGTAAACTTTCGAGCTTAAAATATGAATGTTATTGAAGTAATGTTGGGAACTGATGCATGAGTTAGTATAATATAATGACACTTGATCAACGTGATTATATTACATTAAGTCATGCTGAGTTTCTAAATGGAACATGATGATTCACAGATCATAACGTCATCATGTGCCATGTTACATAACTCTTTCATTCTGCTTAACTTCTGAACATATCAAGAAAGTATATTCTTGATAGTTCTATTCTTAGTGATTCTTGTAATTTGACAAATCAAATCGTGCTATAACGTTCTTTCTTGTTTAGAACATTAAATTCATTCAAAACTCCATATCTACGAATTCTGGACCATTACCAGAGATGTCCAATCGTAAAAAGAAGAAACGAAGGGACAAAGCTCCAAAAGAAATAGAAAATTGTAGTATAAATCGCAGCAAATGGGAAGGAGTATTAACTGTGGATGACAATGATTATAGAAGACAGAAGCAGAGACTTTGAAATATAAGCCAAGATATAAAGCCCAACGACAAACCAGAAATTATAAACCATATATATCGATGCATATAGCAATATAAATACACGGGAGAACTAGAAACACTATAAACTCAAGAGTATAGTAGAAGTAAATAGATTCTTCCGGCGGTAGATGAAAAAGAAGAATGACCGATATGAAAGTTAGAAGTATATCGAGAATCAGAACTGGATGGAGCATATTAATGAATACTTTAAAATATGAGTTGAGGAGGAAAGAATAGAAGGTGATGAAACATGACTAGGAACTTAGAAATCAACCGATTTAACTCAAACAATGACGGAATAAGTGAATCAAACCCTCTAGTGAACAGGTTAAGCTTTTTGGGATTAATTTAGTCAAACCACAACGAAATCAAGTGTGATTAGATCAACTCCGAGAGCTATTATTCACCACCTGGGTGATTTGGGCTGAGAGAGAATCGGAGGAGCTCACCAGATCTGAGTGTGTGTAACAAATGAGAGGCTTAACCTAAAATGAAGAACATAAGACTTTATATACCCCTGCTGTTGACTCACCCGTACGATTCATCCATCACACGTACGAGTTGACTTCATCAGCCGTACGGGTGATCACCCACTCGTTTCTTCTCATTTAGTTTGTAATTGTGAGTTAGCTCAGCATCAACCGTGTGTATGAGCCTATCAGCCGTACGAGTAAGGCTTCACTCGGACGTCCGACTAAGTCTAACATAGTCAAACATCCAAATCTCGTTCCTGCAGTTCCTGTAACTACATGCAACCACATATCTTCTATCTATATAAATCACCATACTAATTCGGACACGTGGCGCTTCTTGATTTCTCCTCAGCATTTCTAATTTTCGAATTAAAAATTTGGTTAATTTTGTAAGACCTACGCGTGTCCCCTCAATCATCAGTAATTAGCGAGATTAGGGTTAACAGCTACGCTTCATTCTCCTCAATATTTGGAGCAGTTATCATCCCATCCATCATTCGGCTAGAAACAAAATCATCTATCCATCTCTTGTTTCATTCATTCTGGCCTCACTTTTAGCGTCTTCCCCAATCTCTTAATTAGGTTCCGAAAATCAAATCTACGATCCAACCCGAAATCCCCAATCTCTTAACAGGAAGGTTGATACTCAATTCGATACATACCCTTCAATTTTCACGAATCAAGAGCAATTTAATTTAAGATGTAGTTGATATTACGGGTTTTGATTTCAAAATATCCGAGATGATTTTCTAATCGATCGTGACTTCAACTCTCCAGGTAAGTTAACAAAGTATTTGTGTTTTTTTGCCAAATTTTATATGTATTCGAACTTTTTGTTTTGTTTAGGGTGTGATTGCAGGTTTTAGAACAAAACAAGATTAACCGTATTTGTGTATCTTCAACTCTTTAGATAAGGTAACAAATTATTCCTATTTTTAGTTATTAATAATAAGATTTTCATTCCACTGAGTTCTTATGCTAATATGCTTCCATGGCACTTATTAACAATTCTCAAACTTTTGTAGTATTTTGAGTCTGAGTCCAGGTTATATGTATAGTCAAAGTGGGTGAAATTGAGTATTGACTTATATAATTAATTGAAATAACTGTTTAGTGTTTACTTTGTGTTATTTTGCTTAATGCTTTCAGTATCAATTTATTCATTGAAATATGCTCTTGACCATTAGAAACATATGTTGGTTAAAGATCATTGTTGGTTATATGTATAGCTAAACTGGGTGTAATTGAGAATTGACATGTTTGTGGATTCTGAATTTTTATTACATTGATAGAGCTGACAAATTGGTTTTAGTGTGTGTTTTGAGTAGGAATTCGCATGGTCTTATGTTTGTATTGTGTGTTTAATTTACGTTAATTGTTTGCTCTTTGTTAGTTTGAAGTTAAATTCTGCAGTTACTGTTTTGCCTTTTCTTATATGATTGAAGGTTTGTTTTTGCCCCCTACATTTGTTATTTATAATGTACCCGTTATTTAGATTTGTAGGGGAAAATGAGTAAATTGGCCACAACAACCTATTGTGTTGTTTTGGGATTAAGTACTATGCATTCCAACTATTTGAAATGTGAATTTGGATTTCGTGTGCTTTACTTCGCAGTAACTAATTGATTGGTGAGTTCGAAGTAAGTTGTTTCGTATTAACTAATTGAGTTCGAATTAAATTGTTTATAAGCAGTCTCTGACACTTTGATAAATGAACTCCTGATAAATCGAACGCATTTATTTTAGCTTTGCCCTGTTTCCGTAATTCGTGCCAAGTACAAATAAGTTTATATATGCGGTATAAACTTAGAATTATTAGATTAAACATCAGGTTTATTGTGCTGAGGTGTGCAATTAGTGTTAATTATGGCTCAAGTATTCTGAGGTGTCAAGCTATAAAGAATGCCACGTCTAGCATAAAAATCCAATACGTAACCTGAGGTGTGCAACTTCAGGCTAAATTATCAACTTACCTACAAACCATCTCGCCATGTTTTGAATAAGTTTGAAATAGGAACCCAGCTGAAACCACTGCTGTTGTTCATATTGATCGTGCTGGTACACAAATCTTTGTATTTCTTCTTTTGTTGTCTTTAAAGTACAGGTCAATACGGTTAACCTGATTTCATTATTGCAAGATATAAACTTAAGATTTTAAGTGGTGGGCGACTGGAAATTAGCAGGTTGCGTAATGGGTCAAAACAGGCACTGCGTGTGTGAAATGAGTTGGGTTTGGGCCTTTACCATAAAAAATTTATTTAGTTCAAAATTATTATTAAGTCACATTTACCAACTTTTTAAGTTCAAAATTCACCAACTTTAAACCAACTCTTCCATATGTATTGTATATTTTCAGCGCTCACGTGAATCACCTATCTTATTCCATTCTTTCGGGGGTAACAGGAATCTTCCAAAGTTAGAAATGTGTAATGTGAATACGGGTGGGAATGGGGTTGACTAAAATCGGATTAAGTGGCTGACACATGACTTCACATCATGACATTTTCATAAGACGGTGGACCATAGCTTTGGGGCATGAGTAACGAGGCAGGATCAAGATACCCGGCTGTACTCGTGGAACGTGATGTAAATGTTGTGGTTGGTCCATTGAGATAACCGAAGCAGTACTGGCAGGATTAGCAGATGTAAATGACATTGCTAGGTAACCTATCATTTTGATTCATTTTTTTCCAGTATAATCTGATTATATCACCATGTGATTAATTACTTGTGGTTATAATGATACATTAAGCAGATGCACATCAATAATTACCGGTGAAGATGGACCTATTCCTATATGCAACCCCATTAATACACATATGAGAAGGAAATTGTTATATATCCTCTAACCTTGTCTACTTTTTAATTTTTACTTTTTTACTTTAAGCATTCTTTGATTGTTTTTGTGGTTCCTTAACTATTCATTACGCATGCGTACTTCAAGAAACTGGACTACTTTTCAACTGAATGTAAGTTTGTTATATACCCTTTGGTTGGCCTTTTGATCCGTTTGTGTATGATCTCAACTAATTGATAACTTATCTGACCATAAAGTTGCAATAGTTTTTTCTTTTTGAATATTTCTTTTTCTTAACATCTCTAATGGATGTGTTATGACTTTTTAATTAAAACACACCAAATATAGTGCTCAAATTTCATCATTTTTGTTAACTGGTTTGTTTGATTTTTGCAGGTATCTATTCACCAAATGCTTACCAACTAGGGAGTTCATTAAAGATCTAGAGAATAAGGTTGGTTCTTCCTCGATTATGCATTTTCTCTTATTTAGTTTATGGATGCAAACAATCAAAACATATTGTGTTGTTGTAGCAATGCATACTGAAAGTCAACACTTTCAGTATGAATAATATTTGCCAAAAAATCGTGGTAATTTGAAACTATATATAACTAATGGAGGTGACAATATGGGCGAGCCTGGTGTGGTGGGTAACATATCAAACGGGTAAATGGGTTGTTATTGTATTTGACTTCAAATAATATTCAAGTCACTTTTGTTTAACCTGAATGGTTTAACATCACAGGCCCCGAGCCATACTTGACATCATAAAATCAGGCGAAGATTTTAGGATTGGAGCCTCTACAAAAATGCCCGAGCAGGGAAATTGTCAACGTTGCGGCTACATTTCGAGCCAGGTATGTTTGTTCAGTGTTTTATTTAATCATTTGAATGCACTGAAAATTTTCCTGGGTTAAATCAACTCAAAATAGGGAAAATTTACATGTAATGGCGAATTACTCAATCCACCTGACCAAACCCGTTTCGGCTCCTCTAATTCTTGATGTCCTAAGAGCTAAAGCTACAAACTTAATTTCATTTCAGCATTATGTGCAACATGTTTTAATTAGTGTTGGGTTTGTTATAAACATGCAGAAATGGTGTAAAGTATGTGTTTTGTTACAGGGGTTGAATCGTGGTTTGCCAAAGCTGGGGATCGGGAGAACTCGAGGGGTAAACCAAGAGCGACAAAAGGATGATCCAAAGGTGGGTGTGAAGAATATACAAAGCAAACCATGCGGAAGCTTGGACTTTTAAGAAGCATATAGGAAAACTTAGTGCTCACTCGAAATGGCGAGTGCATATTTGCTTTCAATGAATATTTTGTTATTGTTAGAAATGAAATTGTAAACATCAATATTTATGCATGTTGGTTAAACTGATTGGTGGTAAGAATGGAAGGTAACAAATTGAAAAATAGGATTGAAATTTCTGACTATTTTGAAGTGGTTTTGGCGTAAACGGGTTAATGAATCGGGTTTTCTCTTTTCAAGTTAACCCCGGGATGATGGGTATTTTGATGATTGTGATCTAATTCTAATGAGTTCAGATATGTATGTAGTAGATATGTATGTGATGATTGGGATCTAATGTTTACTTATTATAATTGAATTGGAAGCTTAATCTAACGTTAATGTTATCTATCTTAATAAGTTAGTATTTCTTTCTTATTAAAAGCTCAAATATGATCGTTAAGACGTATTTCTTTCTTATTTTGACGTGTTTTGCATTTTTTTTTTAAGTCCAACATGTTGTAGACACACAGTACTTGTGACACTGTCCGTATAATATCGTTAATTCATATACAACTTTTAAATTCAATATATTATTTGCGGATGAGTACCCGTGCAACGCACGGGCTCATAAATCTAGTAGTATTATAAAGAGCGATCATGATTGCTTGTAAACTGGTGTACCTGCAATGGGCATGAGTAGATATCTAGGGACTTGCATATAATGCATCAACAGAAGGTGTGAGTTGTAATGAAACGAAGGAGGTGAATTTATAAGAAAATCTCCGACAGAACAATTAAAATTAACGATTGAATTTAAAGCGGATCCTAATTCCCTTGGTTACCAGAGAATCAAATCTTATTTTGAAGATTTTCTTTAAATCTCTTGAATTTCGGAATTCAACCAAGACAACGTCAAAAGCTAAGACGCACCTTAATTTCTAAATTCAACCATGACTAGTCAAAAGTTATGATGAAACATGTCCTTCTCATTTCACTATTTACTGATAGCTTCATTCGTACTATTCGAGTAATCGAATTATTTTATCCGTATTACTCAATAATGATAAAACTCTATTTATCAACTCATATTCGTCATGAAAACATTCTTATTGTTAGCCATGACGACCCCACTCAAATTTCGGGACGAAATTTCTTTAACGGGTAGGTACTGTGACGACCCGGAGATTTCCGACCAAATTTAAAATTAATCCTTATTTAATTTTGACACGATAAGCAAAGTCTGTAATGTTGAGTCTTAAAAATTTGGAAATGTTTCATATGTCCAACTGACCTTCAACCATTCCTGACGATTCACGAATATGTGTTTGTAAATAAACATGAATATATAAATGTATATGTATATATGCTAAAATGAAAACAATAAAATATAATTTAAACCTTGGAGTTAAATATATAAAATAAGAAACAAAATAAGTAAGTTGTAATTTAAAATGAATCTACGTATAAATATATGTAACTATTATATGTATATTGTAATATGTATATAGTGCATAAATATTAAATTATATATTATAAAATTAGTAAACATTACATTACATAAGTAATAACTTGTAATATTAATACATAAAAGGTAATCACAAATTAAAATATAGTTGTTATGATAATAGTATTACTTTCATTATTATTAAAATAGATATCAGTAATAATAATATTATGTTATGGATATGAAACATGATATATAAAAATTGTTATGTCATTATTTTCACTAGTAATATTATTATCATTAATAATATAAATAATTAATATAAATAATATAATATTATGATTAACATCATTGTTATAACTAGTATAAAGCTATAATGTTAGATATTCTGATAAATATTAGTACTATTATTAGGCATGATGATTATTAATGTTATTAGTATTTGATTTTTTTTTACTAAATGTATCAGTATTTTATTTATATCATTTTTATTATCATTATAATTAATTATTTTCAACCGGATCAAGGATTATCAATATTATTGTTAGTATCTTTATCCATATTATTATCATTATAATTAGTAACATTTTTAAGTATTAATTGTTAATATTAATATTAATATTTCAATTATAATTATTATTAATAGTATTAGTTTTATAATATCAATTGTATTCTTACTAATATATTTAAATTATATAAATAAACTGTAATTATAAAAGGAACGTGTATGTTGAGAATCAACCTCAGATAGGTAAATTCAGCCCAGTACAAAAATCCTTAGATAACAGATATAATCAATATTATTTAGATTATTATTATTAATATAATTTTAAATTATTAATTATTAATTATGATATTTTATATAATGCTAGATATATACAAGCACAAGAGACAGATAGCTGTCTTCCTCCCTATATGATTCTGTATGCTCGTGGCACCATAACACCCACTTGTTATCTATCAAATCGACTATCTGTTTTTGGGAAGAAAGTCATACGATTAATTTTTCCAGCTTCTTTATCAAATATACATCACTCCCATCTGTAATTTTTTTTTTGCGAATTAATCAGAAGCAGAGAAACACCCTTACCACTGTACGAACAATTTTAATTCATAACTCAATTTCGAATCAATTGTCAAAATCTAAAAATGCCAAAGTGTTAGTAATCATTTATCTAACCTTTCTTCAAAATCTTGTCTTTCAATTCCCAGTATTCAATTCAAATTTTGAAGTCAAAGATAAATTTTCAAAAAGTCAAATATCTTGTTCATGATGAAATTCGTGATTTTGTTGATGTTTCTGTTGAAATTGAGGATTCACAATGATTATAGAGGTAATTTGAAATACATTTCGTATTATAAACTTTGTCCAAAACATGCTCTATTGCAAAAATTAAAATTTTTTTTAAAAAAAACCTTCGACGAACAGCTATCTCAGCAAAAGTTGTTTAATTTTTTTTTTTAAGTTTTCATTCAGCATAAACTTTTGATATTGATTAGTTATAATTATCTTGATGTATACAAATTAGTATTTGGATAGATTGAGTGTATTGGTCGATTAATCCATGAAGACAATGGAGACAGAAATAATTTTGGTTGATATAGTTTTAAGGCTAAGAATTAATCAGAGAAACATATTAGAGCAGCTGGTATGAAGTTATGTTGTGTTTGCTAGAGGCCCTGGGTTCGAGTCTCTATGGTGGCAGCCTTTCTTTTTAGGCCAATTTTTATGGAAGGTAGCTTCACTTTTAATTATTATTATTATTATTATTATTATTATTATTATTATTGTTATTATTATTATTATTATTATTATTATTATTATTATTATTATTATTATTATTATTATTATTATTATTATTATTATTATTTTTAATTTGTTATTGTTATTATTATTATTGTTATTGTTATTGTTAGTACTAATTATTATTGTTATGATTATTATTATTACTAAAGTTATTATAATTAATTAGTATTATTATTACTATTAAGTATTAGGGTTATTATTATTATTATTATTATTATCATTATTAGGAACATAATAAAATTATCATTATAAACATTATAATTAGTGACAAAATAATGCAACTTATTATTATTTTTGTAAATATTAGTAATTATACCATTTTTAGTACTATTATTATTATTATGAATATGTTTAGGATTATTATTATTGTTATTATAAAATAATACAAGTTATTATTATTACTCTCATTAATATTATATAAATATCATTTTCGTAATTATTAGTTTTACTATTATTATGATTAACATAAATATCAATTTTAACAATATCGTTATTAATGTTAGTATTATCAATATTAAGAAAGTTATTATTATTAATAAATCATTATTATCAAAACTATCATTTTCGTTACAAATAACTATTTTGTACCTAAAATATACCTAATACATATATTGTAATCATATTAATAGTTTATATATCACATATCAAATATAATAACATTATTTATATAAGTACTTATATATAACGAATTAAGAATATTTTTATATAATACTAACCATATATATATATATATATATATATATATATATATATATATATATATATATATATATATATATATATATATATATATATATATATATATATATATATATATATATATATATATATATATATATATATATATTAATATAACAAAATATATAGATATTAAACATTTTAAATATATACACAAACTAATTAAGTATAATATATAATTCAAATTATAATATATAAACTTGTTTGAATACGATTATACATTTTAATATATATATACAAATGATATAGGTTCGTGAATCCGAGGCCAACCCTGCATTGTTCAATATAGATATATGTATTTTTACTACAAAATACATTAGGTGAGTTTCATTTACCTTTTTACCCTTTATATTTTTGGGCTGAGAATACATGCGCAACTTTTATAACTGTTTTATGAAATAGAAACAAGTAATTGAAATTACGTTCTATGGTTGAATGATCGAAACTGAATATGCCCCTTTTTAGTCTGGTAATCTAAGAATTAGGGAACAGACACCCTAATTGACGCGAATCCTAAAGATAGATCTATCTGGCCCAACAAGCCCCATCCAAAGTACCGGATGCTTTAGTACTTCAAAATTTATATCATGTCCGAAGGAGGATCCCGGAATGATGGGGATATTCTTATATGCATATTGTGAATATCGGTTACCAGGTGTTCAATCCATATGAATGATATTTTTGTCTCTATGCATGGGATGTTTATTTATGAGATCTGAAAATGAAAATCTTGTGGTCTATTAAAATGGTGGAAATTATTATTTATTTTAAACTAATGAACTCACCAACCTTTTGGTTGACACTTTAAAGCATGTTTATTCTCAGGTACGAAAGAAATCTTCCGCTGTGCAATTGCTCATTTTAAAGATATTATTTGGAGTCATTCATGACATATTTCAAAAGACGTTGCATTCGAGTCGTTGAGTTCATCAAGATTATTGTTAAGTCAATTATCGTTAGATATATTATGAAATGGTATGCATGCCGTCAACTTTCAATGTAATGAAAGATTGACTTTTCAAAAACGAATGCAATGCTTGTAAAATGTATCATATAGAGGTCAAGTACCTCGTGATGTAATAAACTATTGTGAATCTTTATAATCGATATGGACTTCGTCCAGATGGATTAGGACGGGTCATTAGAATTATAAATGGGTTGAAGATGGCATAAGTAGAAGAAAATGATGGTTGTGGTGGTTGCCGAATCAAAAGGGAAGGAGAAGGAAGAACATGAAGAGTGGTGGGTTGTGGATGTGTGATCATTTTTCTATGTAGTTGTATATATATGAATATATATATGGAGAATGGATTTCAGTGGGGAGAAGAAAGAACCAAAAGCAAACAGTGATCGAATAGTAATTATATTAAACTCGTGTATTCCAGTTGTTGGTATGCTACCGACAGTTTTCACGGGAAGTGTACCATGTCCATTGCTAAACAGTTAAAATATAAAAGTGTTCCTAAAAATCCCAAAATTTTAAATTAAGTCCATTTATTTATTCTGGTCATTAACTGTTTGAAACCTGATCAAAAAAGTTCGTTAATTATTTATTTTCTATTCTAAATAATATATACGGAGTACTAAAATTTAAACTAAGAAGGCAAGAATATTTTTATCAAACCTAAAATCTTCGTAATCAATTTACAGTTCCACTTTTATTTTAATCTTTCATAAACTCGTATTAGATCTATATGAACACTAACGAAATATCAACCGAGTATCACAATTGTTTACTTATTTAAGCTCGAAATCATTTATATTCAATATACTATATATACATATATTTTTTAATATTAGGTTTTATTATATAACTACATATATTAAACATATATTTTCAAATAAATAAATTTAATATTTAATCTTATATATTTCTAATTAATATTCATGTATATATACATTTAAATATATATGTATCTATTTACAAATAGTTGTTCGTGAATCGTCGGGAATGGTCGAAAGTCAATTGAACATATGAAACAGTTCAAAATTTTTTAGACTCAACCTACAGACTTTGCTTATCGTGTCAAAGATATTAAATCGTATCGAGATTTTGGTTTAAAATTAGTCGAAATTTTCCGGGTCGTCACAGTTATGATTATTATTCTTAATTATTAATGTTATATTATGATTATAATTATTATTGTTATTAGTGTTTTCATTAGTATCATTATTATTAGTATTATTATTATTAAGATCACCATTATTATAATTATCAATATTGTTATTATTAGTATTATATCTATTACTATTATTATTATAAGTATTAATTATGATATTACAATTAAATTTACAACTTTAATATTATTATCATAAATATGTTTATTATTATTATTATGAAAGTAATATAAATTATTATCATTTTCGTAAATATTAGTATTAATATCTTTTTATAAATAATAGAAGTGTTAATATTGACATAAGTAATATTATTATCAAGAGTATAGTTATTATGTAGGTACTAAAATCAGTATCGTGACTATCATTAACTGTAAAATCAATATTGTTACAAGTATTATTATTAATATCACTATTATTATGATCAAAATTACAAACATTATTATTATTATTATCAGTATGAAAATAATAAAATTATTGTTTTACATTAATATTAGTATTAGCATCATTTTTATTTGTATTATTAATGTATTTAAAATATGTAATATCATTATTATCATTATCATTATTATTAAGTTTATCATTATCAGTTTTATTGTTATTAAAAATTTATTATCATTACCAACAATTTTATTAAAATTATCATCAAAACTAAAAGTATTATGATTATTAGTAATATCAATATCATTATTAATAAAAGTATTATGAATATGAAAATAAAAGTTTTAAAAATATTTTTATTATAAGTATATATTAACTATGTTAAATTTTTTAGAAATATTCTTATATAACAAATTAAGTATTTTTATTACACAAATAGATATATATATATATATATATATATATATATATATATATATATATATATATATATATATATATATATATATATATATATACTAATATAACTATATAAATATTAATCATCCTAAATGTATTTACAAATCAAAAATATATGTTATTAATATAAAAATAGTGTAACTAATAAATTTATATATATATAAATTCATTCGATAACAAGAATATGTTTTAATACATATATGAATGATATAGGTTCGTGAATCCGAGGCCAACCCTGCATTGTTCAGTTATTCAAAGCCGTCATATGTATTTTTACTACAAAATACAGTATCGTGAGTTTTATTACTCCCTTTCTATATATATTTTTGGGACTGAGAATACATGCTCTGATTTTATTAATGTTTTACGAAATAGACACAAGTGATCAAAAACTACATTTATGGCTAGATTATGAAAATTGAATATCACCCCTTTTTAGCTTGGTAACCTAATAATTAGGAAACAAGTATGGCCCTTAATTGACGCGAATCCTAAAGATAGATCTATGGACCTCGACAAGTCCCATCCAGGGTACGGATGCTTTAGTACTTCGAGATTATTATTATTATACATACGAGAGGTTCTGTTTGGGGATATTCTATGCATTAAAGTTAAGTCGGTTATCAAGCGTTCACCATATGAATGATTTTTAATTCGCGGGTTACGCGTATTATTTTGTACTCGGGTTACGTGTACAATTAAATATATGAAATCTTGTGGTCTATTAAAATGATGAAAATGAATGATTTTGATAAACTAATGAACTCACCAACCTTTTGGTTGACACTTTAAAGCATGTTTATTCTCAGGTACGAAAGAAATCTTCCGCTGTGCATTTACTCATTTTAGAGATATTACTTGGAGTTATTCATGACATATTTCAAAAGATGTTGCATTCGAGTCGTTGATTTAATCAAGAATATTATTAAGTCATTTATAGTTGGATATGTTATGAAATGGTATGCATGCCATCAACTTTCAATGTAAAGAAAGTTTGTCTTTTAAAAACGAATGCAATGTTTGTAAAATGTATCATATAGAGGTCAAGTACCTCGCGATGTAACCAAATGTAATGTATTCGTCCAGATGGATTAGGACGGGTCATGAAAGAAAATAAGTAAGCATAATTAGTGGGAAGAATATTATTCAATTCAAATTTTAGATATTGTAAATTTATGTTGTTTTAAGGGTAGATCAGTCTTTGAATTATGATTCCTAAAATTGATTCAACGGTTGGATGAGGCTTACTACTTTTAATCTAATGGTTGGGATTTGATTTCAAGACTTAAAATGAATTTTTTTTCTCGCTATTTTGCTCCTCTTTTAATAAGTAGGGAGAATATGGATATATATATATATATATATATATATATATATATATATATATATATATATATATATATATATATATATATATATATATATATATATATAGGGGCAGGATCAATGGGGAAGTAACCAATCGAGGGGAAGCGGGGGGAAGCAATTTTTTTTTTCGTTTTTTTTTGAATTTTTTTTTCCGGCATCAAGATCAAACGAAAATATGAACATTTAGAAGAGACACTTCGTGATGAATGTTATTATTTAGGCGGGAAAACGATCGACAAAAATAACATTCAAGATAATGGGAAAACGATCGACAAAAATAACATTCAAGATAATATTGTTCGTGAAGAATAGGAACGTCTTTTTTTTTCCATGTTTTGCGAAGTAAAATTTAGCCCGATTTAGAGTTTAGGGTTTAGGGTTTAGGGTTTGGTGTTTTGGGTTTATTCCATAAACCCAAAACACCAAACCCTAAACCCTAAACCCTAAACTCTAAACCGTTCGTGTTAAAAACTCAATCTAAATCCTAAATCTAAACCCTAAACCCTAAATTTCTAAACTCTAATATCTAAACCATATAAACCCTAATATCTAAACCCTAATATCTAAACCCCAATAGCTAAAACCTCAACATACGCTCGAAAAACACAATAATTGTTGTATATTACTTCTTCGAGCGTTTTCACGCCAAAATAAAAACATTTATCATAAAGTGTCTCTACTAAATGTTCATATTTTCATCCCATCTATAATGTTCGTGAACAAAATTTTTTCAAAAAACAAAAAAAAAAGTTTTCGCTTCCCCCCGCTTCCCCCCGATTGGTTACTTCCCTCTTGATCCTACCACTATATATATATATATATATATATATATATATATATATATATATATATATATATATATAGTAGAATCTATGTAATTTAATACTTGATAAATTAATAACCTCGATAAAATTAATAATTTGTCAGGTCCCAACTTGGGACCAGTACAAAATTGAACACCAATTGATAAAATAATAAGATAATAATTTTTTGAAATCACAATATAAATGTATTGGTCCCAATGAAATATAAATTAATAATTACTATTTTTTTTTAAATCCCAATGTACATTGAACTTTACAAGTTCATTAATGTGTAAACGTACATAATAGGAATTTTGAAAGTCTTTGTTTATGTTTTTAATCAAATAGCGAAAGTGAACGGACATGGCAATTTCGAATGTAGATACATTAATTTGGGACTTGATCACAAATATAAGCCAATTTTTTGAATTAATAATTTATTAATTTATCGATATAATAATATCTCTCTAAATTAATAAAATAACTCGGTCTCAACATTATTAATTTATAGAGGTTTTACTGTATATATATATATATATATATATATATATATATATATATATATATATATATATATATATATATATATATAGAGAGAGAGAGGATCCAATGAGAATTTTTTAGTGTGAGAACTCTAGGAACTCTAAAATACACTAAAATTTGGGCAAAAAAGTTGCGGGCGAGCAAAAAACAAGGAATTTGAGCAAAAAAATAAGGCCGAGCAATATTTTTATTTTTTTTGTTCGAATTACAAAAATGTAGAACAAAAAATTATTCGAATTTCTTTTTTTTGTTCGAATTTCACATGTTCTACAAATTTTTGTTCGAATTTGAAAAATCTAGAACACAAAATTGTTCGAATTTCACCATTTTTTCGAATTTCACTTTTTGTTCACCTGCCATTTTATTTTTGTTCGACTTTCATGATTTATGTTCGAATTTCACCTTTTTTGTTCGTCCCCCTTTTTTTGTTTGAATTTCAGTGTATTTTGGTATATTTTGGAGTTCTCAGGGTCAAAAAGTTGTCATTTGATCCCTTTACTATATATATATATATATATATATATATATATATATATATATATATATATATATATATATATATATATATTGTTTTAATCAAGAGAAAATCACTTTTTGGGGGGAGTGGGGGAAGTAATTTTTTTTTTGTTTTTTTTTGAATTTGTTTTTTCAAGCATTAATATATGAAAATATGAATATTTAAAAAAGATATTTTTTGATAAATGTTATTATTTTGGTAGAAAAAGGATCGAAGAAATAAATGATAACATTCATTGCAATAAATATTTTGGTTCTGAGTTTTTTTTTAAGGGGTTAGAACTAGAAATTAGGGGGTTAAAAATTAGGATTTAGCTATTAGGGTTTAGATATTATGTTTTGGGTTTAGAAATTAGGGTTTAGATTGAATTTTTAACACGAACGGTTTAGAGTTTAGGGTTTTGGGTTTAGAGACTAAACTCAAAACACTAAACCCTAAAATCTAAATCGGGCTAAATTTAAAAAAAAAACACTTCACAAAAGAAGAAAACAAATCGATACAAATAACTCTAATTAAAACATTACTCATGTTATCATTTATTTCTTCAAGCGATTTCTCGCAAAAATAATAACATTCTTCACAAAGTGTCTTTTTTAAATATTCATATTTTTATGTGATCTTAGTGTTCGAAAAGAAAAAAATTTCAAAAAAATTTAATAAATTACTTCCCCCACATTCCCCGAAATAGAGCTTCTCTCTCTCTCTCTCTCTCTCGATGACTATATATATATATATATATATATATATATATATATATATATATATATAGTTTATTTTTTTATAAATTACTCCTTTTGTCAAATTTAACATTTTAATAACAGCCCTAAATTAAATAGATTAAAAATCATGAGGTAAAGTTGTTTTCTATCTCTACTACTTTATGCATGAAAAACTAAAAAGTAAATAAAAACTGTAAATTGAATAGTATTATCTTAAACTCTGTATTTTCGTTTGAGTACTATAAGATCGGGATAGAGGGAGTATTATTTTTGTTGTTATTTTTACTCCTATCGAAATACGTATGTTATAAATTTTGGGAAATTACAGTATCACTAATTTCCAACAAACGCCCAATGAAAAATAGTAAAGAAATAAGAACAATTCACAACACAAGAATTTATCGTGGAAACTCCAAAACAAGAGAAAACCCACGTGCCCCCAAAGAGAGAAATTCACTATATCACAAATTGTTACAATGACATAGACGGCTCTCTTAAGCCAACTACACTCTCCAAAGTATTTAACTAATACAATTCTCAAACAAGGATAAGAAAAAAAGAAATAATCAAATACTTAAAGTGTATTGATTGGTGCAAGTTGGAACGAATCCTATGAGCTCTTTTTATAACTAAGGATTTCACCTCCAACTTCTTCCACCCACCTATGTGGGACAACTTCAATTTATACTCAAACAGGTTACCCATCTTTTCTTCCATCCACCAATATGGGATAAGTAACCATATCATTTTCTATCAAAAATAACACCAATAAATCTCCACCTTTTTGATAGAAATAGATAACCATACTTCCACATTGCAAAGATAACCGACGTAGACGCTTCCTCGATGAAAACTTCAAGATCCTCATCTTTATGACGCTGACATTATCTCTAACCCAAGAAATAAAATTTGCATCCATGTCGAACATTGTCTAAACCGACAATCATTGTCATCACAGACAATCATAATTCCAAAAGAATTATCATACTCCACCGAAAGAGTATAACCACTTAAAAGATCCTATTCTAAGAATTTCACCCCGGCACATGTTGGAAAACCAGCTGAACATTTACGGTGCAACTTCCCCGTTTGGCTTTTTCGGAAGTTCCATCAGCTTCAACATCAGTTTCCACCACACAACCTGCACTAATGCCAAAACAGTGCCCATGTGCAATTGTGGAACCGCTAACGAACCTCCCTTTCCATGGTGGCGCGGACACACCATGAGGATGACATGACTTTAGAGGAATTCATCACTCTCCCTAACAACGGAGACATCATTAGCGCCTTTGGAGCCATTTGCCGAATTAGCTCCACCTGAACAATTAACCCTTACATGCCCAGTCTTCCAGCACTTCCAGCTTACCAGATTCTTCCCGGAGTTGCTCTTCCGCCTATTCGAACAAAACAGTACCTTAGTTTCTGATGACGAGCCTCCGTTACCTTCCAATCTTTTCTCCTCGGATAGGAGCTTACTAGTAACGTCTTCAAACTTTAAAGTTTCCTTTCCATACATCAAAATATGTTTCATATGCTCATAGGACGATGACAAAGATAAAATAAACCTCAAAGCTATATCTTCATCATCCACTTTAACCCCAATAGCTTCCAGTTCTGAAACAATGCCATTAACAATACTCAGATGATCTGAAATCTTTGAACCCCATCCAACTTATGTCAAAGCTCCAACTTATGTCAAAGTTCCTTAGCTGTTGATAACCCGTACACATTTGCAAGCACGTTCTTTGCAAGACACAAACGAATCGCACTTGCCGCCCTCAAATCCATATCTTCATATTCTTTTTATCGAACTTACTGCAAGAATCACTGCCAGAAATAAGGGTTGGTTTACCCTTCAAAGCCTTGTGTAAACTGGACTGAATCAATACATCCTTGACTTGAACCTACCACAAGCCATAATTGATCCTCCCATCAAATTTCTTTACATCAACCTCATTGGACTGAACTTCGACATCGTATCTGTATCCTACGAACGATACTTTCTCTGATTTTTCCCACGTTTCAACTGGCCGACAGATGTAGTGGAGTGGCGCACAATGAAAGGACCCGTCCTAATCCATCCGGACGAAGTCCATATCGATTATAAATGATTCACAATAATTGATTACATCGCGAGGTACTTGACCTCTATATGATACATTTTACAAACATTGCATTCGTTTTTAAAAGACAAACTTTCATTTACATCGATAGTTGACAGACATGCATACCATTTCATAATATATCCAAATATAATTGACTTAATAATAATCTTGATGAACTCAACGACTCGAATGCAACATCTTTTGAAATATGTCATGAATGATTCCAAGTAATATCTTTTAAATGATCAAATGCACAGTGGAAGATTTCTTTCGTACCTGAGAATAAACATGCTTTCAAGTGTCAACCAAAAGGTTGGTGAGTTCATTAGTTTAGCATAAATAATCATTTCATAATTTTAATAGACCACAAGATTTCATATTTCCATTTCTCATAAACATACGTCCCATGCATAGAGACAAAATATCATTCATATGGATTGAACACCTGGTAACCGACATTCACAATATGCATATAAGAATATCCCCATCATTCCGGGATCCTCCTTCGGACATGATATAAATTTCGAAGTACTAAAGCATCCGGTACTTTGGATGGGGCTTGTTAGGCCCGATAGATCTATCTTTAGAGTTCGCGTCAATTAGGGTGTCTGTTCCCTAATTCTTAGATTACCAGACTAAAAAGGGGCATATTCGGTTTAATAATCCAACCATAGAATGTAGTTTCGATCACTTGTGTCTATTTCGTAAAGCATTTATAAAAGCAGCGCATTTATTCTCAGTCCCAAAAATATATATTGCAAAAGCATTTAAAAAGGGAGCAAATGAAACTCACCATACTGTATTTTGTAGTAAAAATACATATGATGACATTGAACAAGTGTGGGGTTGGTCTTGGATTCACGAACCTTTAAAAGCTTTTTCTAAAAAAGATACGCCACAGACAGGACTCGAACCTCCGACCTCCCGCTCACCCACAAACACCTCATACCATCCCTTTGTTGCTACTTTTCTAATTTAAACCCAGATGAAAACTATATAACCCGTTAAAATGTGGATCGGCCCACATTTCCTTCAGTCCAACTACAAGTAGATTTCAGCCCATCAGAACCTAAACGATTTCGGCCCAACAACATTTCTAATCTTCGGCCCAACAAGGCTGTCTAATATGATTCAGTCCATTACATAAGTTTGTGTGGCTCGGCAGATGAAAGGAAAAGAATTGGAAACGTAAATGGAACAAGTAGGGTCTTGATGTTTGTTCAAATATCTTTTTTTTTTTTTGAAACAATCATTGAAAGCATTCATCATTTTATCAATCATTTATTTAATCTCTTTCACTAACCAACATCACTAACATATTCATCGTCTATCATCTTTTCAACCATCATTGAACTTTCCTTATCATCATCGTAATGATCTTAATCACCTACTCATCTACTAAATCATAATCGATTTTCATATCCACAATTTTTCTGGCCTGCATTCCTTTCGGCCCGCAAACAGTTCCCAAGCCCAACAGCATAGAAGTCAGCCCAACAACAAAGTAAATGCCCTAAAACTCGCTAGTCCCATTTAAACACATTAACCTGGCTATTTAACAGAAATGTTTAAGAGATATATATATATATATATATATATATATATATATATATATATATATATATATATATATATATATATATATATATATATATATATATATATATATATCGGCCATACTCTCTTTAACCGTCCCACACACCTTTGTGATTTTTAATTCCCTCATGGCCTAATATCAATTTAAATTCATTTGATTTGCAACTTGATCAAATATACATACAGCTCTCGTTACTCTACATCATTTTTGACATCACTTTTGTGTTTATGATTTCATGTATCATTATCAACCTCAAAAGAAAATTATACATATGTAAATAACGTCACTCTCATAGTCGGTCATGAGGCAGTGGATTGTCCCACATGAATGCTTTCAAACTGTGAGATCAACAACCACTTGTTGTTACTTTAATTTACTTGTCCCATTTTCCTATAATCACCTTTGTAACCACCCCACTAATGAAAATAAGTTGGCATGTGGGGTATTAAATGTCGCCTAAATAATAGTACTCAAAGGTGGTGGCAAAATTCAAAGAACATGGGAGGAGCAGCAAATGTGTATTTGATGGTGATATGTATATGGTTTCAAAATGGTGGCACGATGGTGGCTTTGGGGATTTTCGGTTATTTTGCTTATTGCACAGAACAAGGAAGTGAAAAAGGAAAAATTAAAATGTTGATGGTTTTAGGTGGTGGTGTTTGTTATGGTTTGTGGGTTCACAACAATCAACATGTAAAGTGGTAGATGGTGTGGTGTTCGGTTATGACCGTAACAGAAAACAACAACATTTGATCAAATATTAAGTGGAATTTTGGGTGGTTCTCGATGGTGGTTATGGATTTGATGAAGGTTTCGGTTGAGGTGATATATAGTTACCAAGATAAAAGATGGTAATGATGATCTGTGATATGTTGATAATGGCTAAATTGGTGAATTGAGTTTCGATGGTAAGTAGTAGCATTTTATTCGATGTGGTTGTTTGGGTGGGTCTATTAGCAAAAGAAAATAATGAAGATGGTTGGGTTGCTCGATGAAGGTTGAGGATGTGCTCAACTAGTGTTGTGGTGGTGTTGATTGACTAGTTTAATCGATGGTTTAAGGATGGTGATAAAGGTTCAAGCATGTAGTATATATATAATATAATGTAAAAATATAAAACCAAACAAAAGTAGTACCATGTAAGGTTTGATTGGAACAGGAGGATCAAGTCTTGATGGTTGTTGGTCGAATACTTCAGAATATATATATGAACAATTGGAGCCGGATAATGATGATGATAAGTTTATGTTGTGGTTTTGTTGGTGAATTCTCGAATAAATAGAGAGGATGAGAGTTGTGATGGCGGTCTTCATGGATTTTTGGTGGTTTAGTGATGTTTGAGTTGGTATGCAGTAAAAGATTAATTATATGAGTGTGCATATGTTTTATGCTCTAGATAAGAAAGAAAAGAAATTTAGTACTATATAAACGAATTATTACCCCCACTTCACTTTTAGTTTGTTTCTTGTCTGCCATTAACTTAAAAGAAAACAACTAACATTTACAACAAAAGATCCTTCTTTAATTGTTAGATCATGACAACAACAAAAATCTCAAGTGGATACATGTAAATATAAATATCTAAATACAAATGATTGCAAAAGAAAGAAATCGGGACGATGTATATAATATAATAATAATAACAAAAACATGTAAATAAACATGGCAGCTTTTCAATTCATCATTTTATCCATCGACATAATTAATTAATAAAGTATTATTTCATGCTCCGTTGTGAATTAGTGGCGGATAAAAGTATTCAGAAAAATTCCCAATTTTTAATTTAAGTATTTTTATTTATTTCGGTCATTATGGTATAAAATTCGGTCATTAACTATTAAAGAAAAATTACATTAATTATTCACTTTCAACTCCAAGTAAAATTAATAATTGTTAAAATTTAACAAATAGTTTCTAAATATATCTTTAATAAGTCTAAAATTTAAAGAACTTATTTTCGTATCACCGTTTATTTTAAAATCACATAAGTTTGAATTTAACTTGCTTAATATTAATCGAAACATCAAACGAGTATTACAATTATTTAATATTTATTTTTAATATACTTTATTTATATATAGAGATATATTATAATATCCTATTTTTATTTTATTTATTTATTTTTTAATAACAACAACATATAATACTTCAAATTATATTTCGAATTATTATTTATATATACATACACACATATCTATTTACAATTAATTATTCGTGAATCTTCGAGAGCAGTCGAAGATCAATTGAATATATGAACATCGTTCCAAAATTTTCTAGACTCAACATTACATACTTTGCTTATCGTATCGAAATCATATAAAGATTAAGTTTAAATTTGATCGGAAATTTCCGGGTCGTCACAGTACCTACCCGTTAAAGAAATTTCGTCCCGAAATTTGAGTAAGGTGGTCATGAAAATCAATAAAAATATTTTCATGACGAGTATGAGTTGATAAATAGAGTTTTATCATTATTGATTAATATAGATAAAACGATTCGATTATGTGATGCGTACGAGTGAAACTGTCACAAAAGATTGAGATGAGAAATAAAGATTCGTCTTAACTTTTGACGTATGTGTGTCTAAATTTTTGACGTTGTCTTGGGTGAATTCCGGAATTCAAGGGATTTAAAGAAAATCTTCGAAATCTAAAAGATTTGATTCTTTGGCGAATATGGAAATCAAGATCTCTATAATTAAGTATGATGATCTGCCTCTATTACTTTGTTTGATATTCCCATTATAAATTAAATTCTTCCGTTCCATTATCCTCACCATTCCTATATTGTCTTTCTTAGTCCATACATCCAAAAGATTGTGAAAATGCTTAATCCAGTTTTGATTCTTATTCTTATCCTCACTTTCGTAACAATCATTCTCCTTTTCCAATTACCACTGGAGGAATCCGTTTTCTTCTACTTTGCCCTTGGGGTTATAATGCTTTTAATTCTCCCGTGTCTTTATGTTGCGATAAACATTGATATACACGGTTTGTAATTCCTGTGTTTGTGATCGGCTTTAGTTTTCCTTTATTTTTCGGATCTCCATGCTTTTGTTTTCTCTTCCTGACCACAAGTCAAGCGAATAATGGTCCATAATTCGTAGATATAGAGTTTCGAATGATTATAATGTTCTAAGCAGGAAGGAACGTGATAGCACAATTTGATTTTTAAATTTATCAAAATTACAGAAGATAGAACTATCTAGAATATATTCTTCTTGATATGTTTGGAGGTTATGTAGAATGAAAGAGTTATGTAACATGACACATGATGATGGTATAATCTACTATGAACCATCATCACGTTTCATTAGAAACTCAGCATGACTTACTGTAATATAATCACGTTGGCCAAGCGTCATTATATTATACTAACCCATGCTTCAATTCCCAACACTTCTCCACAATTCATTCATAAATTGTACTTAGTTTTTACGAGAGTTTCCAATATAATGGAATACAGAAAACATGAAGAGGTAAATAATTTCGAACAAGAATATTTATGAAAATATCTTCAGAAATATCAAAGATATTTATGATGATATTTGGAATTTCTAAGTTCGATAGTTGATGAAGAAAGATTTTCCGCAAGATTTTAACATGAGTACGGAGCAAGATATTCTCTAAAGATTTCGGCGGATCCAGAATTACCTGAATTCTTTGAATATAGGTTTTGGTCATTGTATTTGTCCTTGATCTCCTTCATGGTTAGCTCAGTCTGTTTTTCAGTATCAAATTTTCTATCGAGCGTTCTCAACACTCAATTCTTTATCATCAAACTTTTGGCCATTTTGACCATCTAAAGTTTTGTTGTTTCCTCTGCATTTAATGCTACCATATCTGAATCATCGGTTATCAATCCGAGGTGATTTCCAGAGAATTGTGTTTTTAGATGATTAAACGCTGATGGTAATATGGTGGAATATAAAAGGTTTCTCTGATAGCAATAAAAGAGCACGTATGTATATCAAGGTTATAATAAGGTTTTTTCGAATGAAAAGTCGAAGTTGACTTACTGAAGCTGTGACAAAATTGGCTAATTTGAGAAGGGATTGCAAAGTTAATTTTTTTTTTTTGTAATAACAATTCCTAAAGGGTTGACACAGATACGTTTTAAACATTTACTCAGGTTCTGAGTGTTTTCAGGTGCAAAACTATGTGTGTCAATCTCTTCTTCCGTAGATGAAGTGCGGTTGATTCATCCTATCGATTGAGGTGTTTTCAAGAATCATGAAATGTTTGAACGCAGATTGTAGTCGTTAAGATACAAATGAGGTTTAAGATGAAATCAAGTGGCAAACTTGAAGAATTGTTTAGTTTCATAGATTATAATCAATATTTTAATTTATTTTAATTGTCCAATATTTTTAGTCCACAATCGATAGTCCATAGTTGACAGTCCAATAATTCATATATAGTTTACTATATTATATCCGAATTAATTAATGTGTGTCGTGACTCGTATACGTCTCAGACTCGATCACAACTCAAATTATATATATTATTATAGAATCAACCTCAACCCTGTATAGAGAACTCGATCATTACTGCATATAGAGTGTCTATGGTTATTCCAAATAATATATATAAATGCGTCGATATGATATGTCAAAACCTTGTATACATGTCCCGATATTTAAAGTGCGTAAAATAAATACAGAAATTAAATGACAATAAATAAAGTGCGTAAAGTAAATAACAGAAATTAAATGACGATAAATAAAATTGCGAGAATGTAGATTGCGATAATTAAATTGCGATAAATAAAGTGTAATCAGTTAGCTGGGAACAATTAGCTAGGAACAGTTAGCGTGGATTCTTAACAAAATTTCTACTAGTTAATTTGTTTGTTTCTAACAAATTTTATTTTGTCAAATGTTTTCTTCATTATGCCACTTGTTGGATTCTGATAAGTCAAAATCCAAATATGAAGTTGAATGAAAATGGTTATTTTGCAGTGAACGGATACGTATATCAGTGTTTGAAAATGGGATAGTAAATGACTGTTGAATCAGATTCAAAGAATGTACAATGTAACTTATTAATGTGAATCTTAAATATTCCTCGGGTATTACCTACCCGTTAAAATATTTTCACCATTAACAGTTTGTACGAATGAATTTTTAATAACAATCTTTATGAAAATATACTTACATATATATTTTCTTCAGCTGTAATCATAGATTTAATGAGTTAATATAATATTAATCTCATTTGATTTACCGTTATAACTAGAATACATAATCTCTAAAACATTAGAGATTACATAATCGCCATGAAGAACGAAGATAATTGATGTAGAACGATACGTAGAACGATGATTATACTCGAGGTACAGAATGAGATGTTGAGGCATGGATTTTTGATGGTACTGGTGCTGTTACTGATGGTACTGTTGGTGTCGGTGATGTTGCTGAAGCTGGTACATTTTGCACCATATTCTCAAATTTTATTTCTCGAGCGCGAAGTTTGTTGACTTCTTCTATTATTCTGGGATGATTGTCGGTCGGAACGAGCGAATGAATAAGGTTTAGAATTGTGGATAGAATATAATCGTGGCGAGATATTCGGGAAATAAGGTTGAAAATGGTATTTCGGACGGGTTCGTCGTAAGTGCTTCAGGTTCATTGCCAAGAGGTAAATTCGGTTGGTGGGTGGAAAGGATCGCATTCCTCTCATCTCCGTCGGTTAAGTCAACTACGAACCCATCAGATGAATTGGGGCTGGCTGATTGGTTGATTCATTCTGGTGACACTGCTTTCGGAGCTTAGGTGAAACTCCATATCAGAATAGCTGTCGGAATCCGAGGAATTCGAACTGGTTGAGGGATTCATCTCGTACGATCAGATGAAGGATTTTCGAAAAGAATAAATTATAGGATGTAGATTAGTACCCTGAAATACATAATTTACATATGCATATAAAAAACTAAAATCCCATAAGTTACGGAGGAATCTACGGAATATGTCAGGCAAGGTTTACAGTAAAAGATACGCTAAGATACGAAGTTATCTATACACTATTCATGCAGTCAATGAGTAAAACATGTCTAGACTAAGAATGATAAGCAGGTAATTTCCGACAAGAAATGATAAGCAAAACATTTGACATGCAGACACGGTCGAAGTCCAGACTCACTACTGCATCTAAACAACTATCAGTTAGACACACTAATGCAAGACCTGGTTCGCTAAGACCACCGCTCTGATACCAACTGAAAGGACCCATCCTAATCCATCCGGACGAAGTCCATATCGATTATAAACGATTCACAACAGTTGATTACATCGCGAGGTACTTGACCTCTATATGATACATTTTACAAACATTGCATTCGTTTTTAAAAGACAAACTTTCATTTACATCGACAGTTGACAGACATGCATACCATTTCATAATATATCCAAATATAATTGACTTAATAATAATCTTGATGAACTCAACGACTCGAATGCAACGTCTTTTAAAATATGTCATGAATGATTCCAAGTAATATCTTTTAAATGATCAAATGCACAGCGGAAGATTTCTTTCATACCTGAGAATAAACATGCTTTCAAGTGTCAACCAAAAGGTTGGTGAGTTCATTAGTTTAGCATAAATAATCATTTCATAATTTTAATAGACCACAAGATTTCATATTTCCATTTCTCATAAACATACGTCCCATGCATAGAGACAAAATATCATTCATATGGATTGAACACCTGGTAACCGACATTCACAATATGCATATAAGAATATCCCCATCATTCCGAGATCCTCTTTCGGACATGATATAAATTTTGAAGTACTAAAGCATCCGGTACTTTGGACGGGGCTTGTTGGGCCCGATAGATCTATCTTTAGAGTTCGCGTCAATTAGGGAGTCTGTTCCCTAATTCTTAGATTACCAGACTAAAAAGGGGCATATTCGGTTTAATAATCCAACCATAGAATGTAGTTTCGATCACTTGTGTCTATTTCGTAAAGCATTTATAAAAACAGCGCATGTATTCTCAGTCCCAAAAATATATATTGCAAAAGCATTTAAAAAGGGAGCAAATGAAACTCACCATACTGTATTTTGTAGTAAAAATACATATGACGACATTGAACAAGTGTGGGGTTGGTCTTGGATTCACGAACCTTTAAAAGCTTTTTCTAAAAAAGATACGCCACAGACAGGACTCGAACCTCCGACCTCCCTCTCACCTACAAACACCTCATACCATCCCTTTGTTGCTACTTTTCTAATTTAAACCCAGATGAAAACTATATAACCCGTTAAAATGTGGATCGGCCCACATTTCCTTCAGTCCAACAACAAGTAGATTTCAGCCCATCAGAACCTAAACGATTTCGGCCCAACAACATTTCTAATCTTCGGCCCAACAAGGCTGTCTAATATGATTCAGTCCATTACATAAGTTTGTGTGGCTCGGCAGATGAAAGGAAAAGAATTGGAAACGTAAATGGAACAAGTAGGGTCTTGATGTTTGTTCAAATATCTTTTTTTTTGAACCTAACAGGAAACAATCATTGAAAGCATTCATCATTTTATCAATCATTTATTTAATCTCTTTCACTAACCAACATCACTAACATATTCACCGTCTATCATCTTTTCAACCATCATTGAACTTTCCTTATCATCATCGTAATGATCTTAATCACCTACTCATCTACTAAATCTTAATCGATTTTCAAATCCACAATTTTTCTGGCCTGCATTCCTTTCGGCCAGCAAACAGTTCCCAAGCCCAACAGCATAGAAGTCAGCCCAACAACAAAGTAAAGGCCCTAAAACTCGCTAGTCCCATTTAAACACATTAACCTGGCTATTTAACAGAAATGTTTAAGAGAGAAAAAATATATATATATATATATATATATATATATATATATATATATATATATATATATATATATATATATATATATATATATATATATATATATATATATATATATATATATATATCAGCCATACTCTCTTTAACCGTCCCACACACCTTTGTGATTTTTAATTCCCTCATGGCCTAATATCAATTTAAATTCATTTGATTTGCAACTTGATCAAATATACATACAGCTCTCGTCACTCTACATCATTTTTGACATCACTTTTGTGTTTATGATTTCATGTATCATTATCAACCTCAAAAGAAAATTATACATATGTAAATAACGTCACTCTCATAGTCGGTCATGAGGCAGTGGATTGTCCCACATGAATGCTTTCAAACTGTGAGATCAACAACCACTTGTTGTTACTTTAATTTACTTGTCCCATTTTCCTATAATCACCTTTGTAACCACCCCACTAATGAAAATAAGTTGGCATGTGGGGTATTAAATGTCGCCTAAATAATAGTACTCAAAGGTGGTGGCAAAATTCAAAGAACATGGGAGGAGCAGCAAATGTGTATTTGATGGTGATATGTATATGGTTTCAAAATGGTGGCACGATGGTGGCTTTGGGGATTTTCGGTTATTTTGCTTATTGCACAGAACAAGGAAGTGAAAAAGGAAAAATTAAAATGTTGATGGTTTTAGGTGGTGGTGTTTGTTATGGTTTGTGGGTTCACAACAATCAACATGTAAAGTGGTAGATGGTGTGGTGTTCGGTTATGACCGTAACAAAAAACAACAACATTTGATCAAATATTAAGTGGAATTTTGGGTGGTTCTCGATGGTGGTTATGGATTTGATGAAGGTTTCGGTTGAGGTGATATATAGTTACCAAGATAAAAGATGGTAATGATGATCTGTGATATGTTGATAATGGCTAAATTGGTGAATTGAGTTTCGATGGTAAGTAGTAGCATTTTATTCGATGTGGTTGTTTGGGTGGGTCTATTAGCAAAAGAAAATAATGAAGATGGTTGGGTTGCTCGATGAAGGTTGAGGATGTGCTCAACTAGTGTTGTGGTGGTGTTGATTGACTAGTTTAATCGATGGTGATAAAGGTTCAAGCATGTAGTATATATATAGTATAATGTAAAAATATAAAACCAAACAAAAGTAGTACCATGTAAGGTTTGATTGGAACAGGAGGATCAAGTCTTGATGGTTGTTGGTCGAATACTTCAGAATATATATATGAACAATTGGAGCCGGATAATGATGATGATGATAAGTTTATGTTGTGTTTTGTTGGTGAATTCTCGGATAAATAGAGAGGATGAGAGTTGTGATGGCGGTCTTCATAGATTTTTGGTGGTTTAGTGATGTTTGAGTTGGTATGCAGTAAAAGATTAATTATATGAGTGTGCATATGTTTTATGCTCTAGATAAGAAAGAAAAGAAATTTAGTACTATATAAACGAATTATTACCCCCACTTCACTTTTAGTTTGTTTCTTGTCTGCCATTAACTTAAAAGAAAACAACTAACATTTACAACAAAAGATCCTTCTTTAATTGTTAGATCATGACAACAACAAAAATCTCAAGTGGATACATGTAAATATAAATATCTAAATACAAATGATTGCAAAAGAAAGAAATCGGGACGATGTATATAATATAATAATAATAACAAAAACATGTAAATAAACATGGCAGCTTTTCAATTCATCATTTTATCCATCGACATAATTAATTAATAAAGTATTATTTCATGCTCCGTTGTGAATTAGTGGCGGATAAAAGTATTCAGAAAAATTCCCAATTTTTAATTTAAGTATTTTTATTTATTTCGGTCATTATGGTATAAAATTCGGTCATTAACTATTAAAGAAAAATTACATTAATTATTCACTTCCAACTCCAAGTAAAATTAATAATTGTTAAAATTTAACAAATAGTTTCTAAATATATCTTTAATAAGTCTAAAATTTATAGAACTCATTTTCGTATCACCGTTTATTTTAAAATCACATAAGTTTGAATTTAACTTGCTTAATATTAATCGAAACATCAAACGAGTATTACAATCATTTAATATTTATTTTTAATATACTTTATTTATATATAGAGATATATTATAATATCCTATTTTTATTTTATTTATTTTTTTTAATAACAACAACATATAATACTTCAAATTATATTTCGAATTATTATTTATATATACATACACACATATCTATTTACAATTAATTATTCGTGAATCTTCGAGAGCAGTCGAAGGTCAATTGAATATATGAACATCGTTCCAAAATTTTCTAGACTCAACATTACATACTTTGCTTATCGTATCGAAATCATATAAAGATTAAGTTTAAATTTGATCGGAAATTTCCGGGTCGTCACACACAAGATCCGTTGAATTGGAAAATCCAACACCCAGTCCACTACAAATTCTTGACACCACTTACTTCGAATCATAAAAAATATTGTCTAACCAGATACCCTATACGATCAAAAGAACTCATTTCTGATGTGGACGATCCACTCCCGTGGCAACCACAGAGCATACTCTGACTCCTATAACCGAGACCCCCCATCAAACCTGACACTCTGATACCAGTTGTTGGGAAATTACGGTCTCACTAATTCCCAACAAACGCCCAATGAAAAACAGTAATGAAATAAGAACATCCAAAATACAAGAATTTAACGTGGAAACTCCAAAACAAGAGAAAAACCACGGGCCCCCAAAGAGAGAAATTCACTATATCAGAAATTGTTACAATGACATAGATGACTCTCTTAAATCAACTACACTCTCCAAAGTAGTTGACTAATACAATTCTCAAACAAGGGTAAGAAAGAAAGAAATAATCAAATACTTAAAGTGTATAGATTGGTGCAAGTTGGAATGAATCTCATGAGCTCCTTTTATAACTAAGGATTTCACCTCGAACTTCTTCCACCCACCTATGTGGGAAAACTTCGGTTACCTCTCTTTTTTTCCATCCACCAATATGGAATAAGTAACCATATCATTTTTCTATCAAAAATAACACCAACAATAAAATCATTAAGTTTTTCTACCAACATGTCTCATTTGTTAAATTGTATTTAGTTAAGTTGTATTATTAAATATTAGTTAAGTTGTAAGGAGTATTTAATTTAATTATATTATTCTTAAATATTATTTGGATTTTACACTCATTTTTTGTTGCGAAAAAAGTAAATAAAATTAGATCATAAGATCCTAAGAGTTAAAAAGGAACAAGAGCAGCATTTGAATGAAAGTCCGAAGATCTTTGTTACAATCATTGACATAGATGTAAACCAAAAACAATAAAACATTGCTCAATATATACAATCCAAATACAAACACTTGAAACATCTAATCTAATCCCCTATTTTTTTTCATTTCAAGTTCTTTTTCTTCCTATTGTTGATTAAGTTGACAAATAATTTTTACACTTATCACTAGATCCTTCATTGCTTTCATCTTTCGTTACTTCACGTTAACAGATTTAGATACCTCTACTGCTATAGAGGCTTTGCTCGCTCTACCGAAAGGCTACATACGCTTATCTCTCATGTGCTTGATCAAATGCCAATGAATCACTTCAGCAGGAATAAGCTCTGACACAATATAAGATATGGAGAAAACATGTGGAGCTTAACTTAACATATTGTAGGATCGAGTAAACGGAATTAATCGATCTAGACTCCAAAATCGAGTGCGGAATAACTCGATATTGGGTTTTATATCAAAAACAATAACTAAACTAATGACCTTATTAAGTAAAATGACTTTAGAATGTTAAAGATCAATCTAACTGAGTGCTATAAGTAAAAAAATTTAAGTACGTTACCCTAACAATGAACCCGAAATCAACCTTAAATACAGCCTGCACTTGCAACCGTGCGGTTGCAGGATGCAACCGTGCGTATACAAACACTTATACTATTACTCACCGCATATAAAACACAACGTAAATGATATAATGAACTTGGGACTAACACTTATCCTAGAACCCAGCTCATTATCTAACAACCAGATCAACATTATTTAATCAAACAAACATTAAAAATTCAAATAACAAATAGTTCACACATTCAAGTCTAGTTATTACAACCAAAACGAAATAAAAGAAACATTCAAGTCCATAGTTCAAAAGTTCTTGATTAAAAGAAAAACATTAAGTGTACAGATCATATGCATAACATGTACGAACAACCCTGTTAAACTAAATTGCATGTTCCATGTTCTGCAGCTCGTGAAAGATTGGGTGTCATCTTAACACCTCGATATCTGCCCTTTACATGTTCCTGATCCATCTTGGATCGAAAATCCTAATCTGGTCTAAGTCATTCACGTACTCCAACAAAATCATGACCTCCTCGGTTCGCCCATCATAATACCACCACTTAAATGTCTTACCAAAATTATGTGGCATCTTGCGAACAGGAGCATACCTCATCATCTTCGCACGCTTATTCCTAATAATTTTAATCCTCCTTACAGTTTCTTTATCAGTTCTATACGATATCTTCAAAAAATGCGGAGCCAAAACTGACCAGCCATAATTGAACTCTTTCTTTATCTTGAACTCCATCCACTCACCACAACCATCAATTTCCCAGTACAATAAGGGTAAGCGAGCGAGTTCCATCATTTCAAAATACGAAAAAGGTCTTAAAGTCAATGACGTGTTTAAAGTAGTCAACACTGTTTTCCTTTCTCACAACGTAACAATCCCAATCTTTAAAAAATGCCCAGCTGAGAATCTTACCACCTTTCACGTTACTTGTTCTATCATAAAACAAATTATACTTAGGCTCCAGCGGCAGCTTCTTAAATCAAGACTAAGTATTCTTCTGATATTTCGTCCATTCTTGATTCTTTTGTCTATTCACTTCATAAAGATTCTCACATTCTTTATTCACACCTGAAGACTCACCCTCCTCAGTAGTTTGCTTCTCATCAACTTTTCTATTTAAGACATCATCACTTTGTTGTCTAAATAAGTCAGCAAACTCCGATAAGTATTCCTCATCAGCTTTATTTACAGAATCCTCATCATCGGAAGCATATTCAATGATAACCTCCTCAACACTATCATCACCTGAATGTCTATGTACACGTGTTCTCGCAATATTCGGTGTTCTCTCACAAGAAATCAATTGCTCGACTTCATTACCAAACATTTTAGCTATCTCCTCATCACTCATCGTATGTACAATTTCTCCCTCTTCGACATCATAGTTTAGTGAGCTGATCACTGTACGTTCTCAGGACCATCTGAAGATGAATCCAAAGAAAATTCACTTTCAGTAGATACAAGATCATCTTCAATGTCCTTCAACCGAATAATACCATCTTGAGGATCAGCCTCCAATTTATCTTTGAATCTACGCTCACGACAATCCAAGTGTCTGATACGTTTAGCCTGTTGCTTAGTGAGCGTCTTAAGATCAGCAATCTCCTTCGTGATTTCTCAAGCTCAGTTGTCAACGAATTTATCTTTTCTTGCAAATCATCATTCACTTTATTCTTTTCCTTGTTGTGAGATTTGATCTAGTCATTTCTGTTAACGAGACTCAACACAGTTGCCTAAAGACCTAGTAAATCAGCAGTGCTCATCTGCAGAACAGAAAGAGCTGTTGAACTACCAGCCTAAGTTGTCGAAACTTGTGTCAGTGGAACTTGCTGCGTTTGTTATTGATTCGATGGAACTGGAGGTGCTTGTGATGGTTGTGTCAGTTGGGTTGGTTGAATCTAAGGTGCTGGAGTGGGTGATTGCGTGTTAGGAGCAGCAGCAGACGAAGACACATCAGTCCTCTTCTTTACATGAAACCTTTTCCTCTTTATCCCTACCTCTAATAGGCTCATCATCAGCAACCTCTCTCCTTTTCAAAGAAAGCATGATATCCACACTCTCATTAACCTCCACTTCATCATTTAAACTAAATTCGTCCATCTCATCTGCAGTTGGAGCCGAATGAGAACCAGTGCCTTGAGCACCCTCTTCCTCCTCAGTATTAGTCAACACTGGAGCAACATCTTTCGTACCTGAATCATTATCCTCATTTCTCCACATCCTGCTATTTCGAGCTACATAATCAGCTTTGAGTAAATGTCTGAATAACGGACGGTTTGGTGGAGCAGTCTTTCCCTTGTAAAACTTCATTCGTCTCACAACCTCATCATTCATGATGTTCAGCTTAATCAGATCCTTAGGATCCCTCACCAGCTCATTATACTGAGAATTGATGATAAGCTGGAGGAATCGAGGATATAGCAAATAAGGATCAGACTTGTACTTCATATTCTCAACCATATAATCGAAAATCATGCCGAAGAAATTGAACGACAGATTCAGAATAAGAACAACCATGAGAGATTACATGACCGTGTTCAGCTCGTCATGACCTTCCTTCCTGGAGCTTAAACAATGCATAATTACATGAGCCACATACTTGAACATCGGACGGAATCCCGACTTTAGAACCTTAGATTTAGTGATCTCCCCAGTATACTTACACCTTTGTAAAAACCTTTTAACCAGACCCATGTTCAGCCTGCTTCGTATATCAGCAGTATCATTGAAACCCCACAGCCTTCGAATATGCCCCTCAGTAACAACTATGGGTGATATGGCCGAAACAGACGGTTTATTTATGCGGTGTCTTTAGGTCACAACACGTCATAATCAACCACCAAGAGGGGGTACTGTTTTAAATTTATATTTAGCGGGACCTAAATCGTACTACTCCTTAGTATTGAAAGTATTTCGTATGCCCAAGAGACATATTAAATTAATGTGGCTAATATCTTATGATCCAAGTCGGGTCATACCCAATAACAAGCTTACCAACACTTTATATGTATTTAATCTTAACGATTGGATCGTTAAACAAATACGCGACACTTGAACTTTAGAAAATCAGTTTTCTAAAATATCATCACTTGAGATAAATTATTTGGATAATTTATGTATATTAAGGATTTAATTATTTATAGGTTTAAATAATTATGTTGTGTTATATTTTATAAAATGGTTTATAAAATGAAAGTAACTTAACAAATAACACGGGTTTTATTACTTGTATATAAATAACAAGTTTTATAAAAATTAAATCCTTTTTAAAACCCTTATGGGTGGACGTTTTTGGTGACCCAAGACACAACACCCATGCTCTCTTTTGTTACTTTTAAGATGACACAAGTCCTTAAGAGCATGCTAGTATCTTTAACCAAGTAAGGACTCATGCAATACACATAAAAATAACAAGAAAAAAACTGCATACTCTCCCTTGGGCTGCTGTTTTTGGCCGTGACCTTCAAGGAGAGAAAGAGGGTTCTTTTTCTTGTTTGCAAGCTTATTTTCAAGTGGTAATTAAATCCTAACTAAAGGCTAGGTGTTGGTGCAAAAGTTTAGGGTATTTCTCCTTGAGGTTTCATCATTTTGAAGCTCCATTCATCATCATCTTGCAACTTGGAAAATGACCCTCAACTAGCTTGAGGAGGTATAAATCTTCTCCTTTTGTTCTTATTTGTAAGTATATATTTAAGACTTGATATTAACATGGAATTCAATTTAAATGGTTAAGCATATAAACTTGTTTTTATGAACTATCTTGCTTCCGCTTTCTTTAACTATCTTAAAATGGTTTTGTGATTATGTTGACATTAAGAACTTGTTGATATGTTGAATTCCATCAATGGTATCTAGAGCAGAAGTCTATGAAATATGCTTCTTAGATATGGTCTTTAAACCCACTATATTTACATTCCAAGTACATGCATGAAAATGGAATGCAAAATTTTCGGGTTTGGGAGGGTAGAGGAGTTTGGCCAAATTGTTTAGGACCCAAAATGGATTTCGGGTTGTTCCATTTTGGTCATTTTGTTGATATACTAATGTTCACAATCAATGCCTTGACCTTATGTTTGAATGCATGCTTGTTTGGTTGATTTGTTATTCATTCATTTGGTTTGTAATATTAATTATTCATTTGGTATGTAATATTAATTTTGGTTATGTAATGTATTTTATATTTGGTATGTAAAATAGATTAGGTTGTATTTTCATTTTTTAGAAAAATGTATTAGGATATATTTTTTTTGTAAAAATGAAGATGCAAGATGAAGACAAGGAAGATGCAAGATTAAGTGGGAGATTTGAAATCTCCTACTTTGTGTTATAACCCTTAACCGGTGACATTTGTTTTTAGCTAAACAAATGTCTACCAAATTGGCTTGATTGTGAACATATTTGTTTTGCATGCATGGTTGTTTATTGTGTTTGTATGTTTGGTTGCTACAAGTATATCACAAGTTAACAATAAGCAAAATGACAATTTAATTGGTTAAATTAGACATTCTTAATGACATGCAAAACGACAATTTAAATGGCAAAAGGACATTAATAAATGGTTATTAAGAACACTAAAATGATCACATATATAAAATGGTTTATATCAAGTAATTGGCTTAATTACAAGACATGAAAATGGTTTTTCATAAGTACCATACACTAAATGCATGTTGGTGTATGGCACAAAAGTTTTCTTAAACTAGAAATAATGAAAACTTAAAAACCCTTATTAACAAGGCAAACAAGTTAAACGCCATCCTTTTGTGTGACACTTAAAAATAATTAGGGAACTCATAATGGGATAAAGGTCACCTAACTGTTATGAGCAAACTATTATGATTAAGGTGAATTTCGCACACTTGTGGGATACAGGTCACCTAACCACTTGTATGTTAAATTTACACGTTTACACAAGTAGGACGACTTGATTTGGGAATCATGAACTTAGGGTCACCGAAGCATGAGGAACAAATAGGCGTTGATGGGATAAATATGCCATGCAAAAGGATTGCATGATCCCATAACTTAGAAGTTGCAAAAGGATTGCAATTGTCATATAATGACTACCTAGCTAAATCAAATGATGGGATAAAGGTCACCTAACCGAAATTTGGTTTACCGTTGGATTCTAAAATTTAATAAATATCAATTGGATTTAAAGGGTATTGATTGTTAAATTAAAATTAATACTTAAACGAGTTTGTTAAATTTTGTACACGGCCGCCAATAACAACAACATTCCAAATGCACCAATCAACTTTAACAACCTATCATTGAGGTCAATCCTCAAAAAGGAAAAACTCAACCATACGAACTTCATGGATTGGTTTCGCAATCTAAGAATTGTCCTCAAACTTGAGGATAGGGCGTATGTGTTGGAAGACCTCATTCCTGATCAACCGGACGAGGATGATATGAAAGGCATGTCTTATTGGGAGAAATATTGCACCGATTCGGTGCAAGTTTCTTGCCTTATGCTTGGGACTATGATACCAGAACTCCAAAAGGATTTCTAGCATCATAGTGCATATGACATGATCACACAATTGAAGGAGATGTTCCTTCAACAAGCTCGTGTCGAACGCTTCGAAACGGTTCGAGCGCTTCATGCATGTCGGATGGACGACTCCCAATCCGTTTCATCTTATGTCCTTAAGATGAAAAGCCTAATTGATCGAGCGAACCGTCTAAACTGCAACGTGTCTAATGAATTAGCCACAGACCTTATCCTTAATTCCTTGTCAAAGAGGTTTGACACATTTGTAATGAATTACAACATGAATGGATGGGATAAGAGCATTGGCGAATTACATGCCATGCTTAAGACGGCCGAAGAGAGCATGGGTAAAAGAGCTTCACCCATGTTTATGATCAATGAAGGCGGGTCCAAAAACAATAACAATTCTAAGCCAAAGGTGGCTAAGAGGAAAGGACCCACCTACCAAGGCAAGGGCAATGGAAAGGGGAAGATGGTTACCCCAACCAACCAATAACAAGAAGCAAAAGGTTGCCGGTAAAGCTAACCCCAAGGAAGATCCGTGCTTTGGTTGCGGTGAAATGGGTCACTGGAAACGCAACTACCCGGTCTACCTAAAGGAGTTGAAAGAAAAGAGGGATGCAGGTCAAACCTCAGGTAATGTATATATGGTATACATTGAGCTTAGTATTACTTCTTCTAATACATGGGTATTAGACATAGGATGTGGAACTCACATTTGCAATTCTATGCAGGGGTTTAAAAGAAGTAAACAAGAAGCGGGAACATCAAGTCTCTACATGGGAAATGGAGCTAAGGTGTACGTAGTAGCTCAAGGAGACTTTGTTTTAAAGCTTCCAAGTGGTTTGGAACTTATTTTAAAAAAATGTTTAGTATGCACCTGATTTATCTCGAAACATTATTTTTGTATCCCGTTTGAAACAATGTGGTTTTAATCTTAATTTCATTAATGATGATATCCATGTTTCTTTAGATAATGTGTTCTATTTTAAGGCTTCGCCTGTGAATGGTATTTATGAATTGGTTCATGATGACACATCATACAATAGCTCACTATACCATGCAAACACCAATAAACTCAAAAGGGATTTGAGTGATTCCTACTTACGGCATTGTCGCCTTGGTTACATAAACAAGAATCGAATGCATACACTTCAAAAGAATGGACTTTTGAAATCAAATGAACTAGACTCGTTACAAGGCAAAATGACTAAAGCACCTTTCAAAGGGACCTATGAAAGGGCTAAAGACTTATTAAGATTAATACATTCGGATGTATGTGGACCTTTTAAGCCCATGACTAGGAAAGGTGAAAGATACTTCGTCACTTTCATTGATGACTTCAGTCATTTCGAATATGTCTATTTATTAAGGCACAAGGACGAAACTTTTGTGTAGTGACCCGAACTTTTCCATGTTTATATTTATATATATATTAAATGAAATTGTTATTTAAATGATTAAGTGTTTCCAACATATTAAGCAATCAAGCTTGTTAATACTTGATTAATTGAAATAGATTTCATATAGACAATTGACCACCCAAGTTGACCGGTGATTCACGAACGTTAAAACTTGTAAAAACTATATGATGACATATATATGGTTATATATATATATAGTTAACATGATATTATGATAAGTAAACATATCATTAAGTATATTAATAATGAACTACATATGTAAAAACAAGACTACTAACTTAATGATTTTGAAATGAGACATATATGTAACGATTATCGTTGTAACGACATTTAATGTATATATATATATCATATTAAGAGATATTCATACATCATAATATCATGATAATATAATAATTTAAAATCTCATTTGATATTATAAACATTGGGTTAACAACATTTAACAAGATCGTTAACCTAAAGGTTTCAAAACAACACTTACATGTAACGACTAACGATGAATTAACGACTCAGTTAAAATGTATATACATGTAGTGTTTTAATATGTATTCATACACTTTTGAAAGACTTCAAGACACTTATCAAAATACTTCTACTTAACAAAAATGCTTACAATTACATCCTCGTTCAGTTTCATCAACAATTCTACTCGTATGCACCCGTATTCGTACTCGTACAATACACAGCTTTTAGATGTATGTACTATTGGTATATACACTCCAATGATCAGCTCTTAGTAGCCCATGTGAGTCACCTAACACATGTAGGAACCATCATTTGGCAACTAGCATGAAATATCTCATAAAATTACAAAAATATGAGTAATCATTCATGACTTATTTACATGAAAACAAAATTACATATCCTTTATATCTAATCCATACACCAACGACCAAAAACACCTATAAAAACTTTCATTCTTCAATTTTCTTCATCTAATTGATCTATCTCAAGTTCTATCTTCAAGTTCTAAGTGTTCTTCATAAATTCTACAAGTTCTAGTTTCATAAAATCAAGAATACTTCCAAGTTTGCTAGCTTACTTCCAATCTTGTAGAGTGATCATCCAACCTCAAGAAATCTTTCTTATTTACAGTAAGATATATTTCTAATACAAGGTAATACTCATATTCAAACTTTGATTCAATTTCTATAACTATAACAATCTTATTTCGAGTGAAAATCTTACTTGAACTGTTTTCGTGTCATGATTCTGCTTGAAGGACTTTCATGCCATCCAAGGATCCTTTGAAGCTAGATCTATTTTTCTCATTTCAAGTAGCTTTATCCAGAAAACTTGTAGTAGTAATGATGTTCATAACATCATTCGATTCATACATATAAAGCTATCTTATTCGAAGGTTTAAACTTGTAATCACTAGAACATAGTTTAGTTAATTCTAAACTTGTTCGCAAACAAAAGTTAATCCTTCTAACTTGACTTTTAAAATCAACTAAACACATGTTCTATATCTATATGATATGCTAACTTAATGATTTAAAACCTGGAAACACTAAAAACACCGTAAAACCGGATTTACGCCGTCGTAGTAACACCGCGGGCTGTTTTGAGTTCGTTAATTAAAAACTATGATAAACTTTGATTTAAAAGTTGTTCTTCTGGGAAAATGATTTTTATTATGAACATGAAACTATATCCAAAAATCATGGTTAAACTCAAAGTGGAAGTATGTTTTCTAAAATGGTCATCTAGACGTCATTCTTTCGACTGAAATGACTACCTTTACAAAAACAACTTGTAACTTATATTTATGACTATAAACCTATACATTTTCTATTTAGATTCATAAAATAGAGTTCAATATGAAACCATAACAATTTGATTCACTCAAAATGGATTTAAAATGAAGAAGTTATGGGTAAAACAAGATTGGATAATTTTTCTTGTTGTAGCAATGTGAAAAGTAACAAATCTATATTAATCATATCCTAGCTAACTTATATTGTATTATACATGTATTCTAATATATTATGTAATCTTGGGATACCATAGACACGTATGCAAATGTTTTGACATATCATATCGACCCATTTGTATATATTATTTGGAACAACCATAGACATTCTATATGCAGTAATGTGGGAGTTAGCTTTACAGGGTTGAGCTTGATTCCAAAAATATATATACTTTGAGTTGTGATCTAGCCTGAGAAGTGTATACACTGGGTCGTGGATTGATTCAAGATAATATATATCAATTTTTTTTTCTGTACATCTAACGTTGGACAACTAGTTGTTGGTTACTAACGAGGACAGCTGACTTAATAAACTTAAAACATCAAAATGTATTAAAAGTGTTGTAAATATATTTTGAATATACTTTGATATATATGTACATATTTGTTATAGGTTTGTGAATCGATCAGTGGCCAAGTCTTACTTCCCGACGAAGTAAAAATCTGTGAAAGTGAGTTATAGTCCCACTTTTAAAAATCTAATATTTTTGGGATGAGAATACATGCAGGTTTTATAAATGATTTACAAAATAGACACAAATGGTTGAATTATCGAAATCGAATATGCTCATTTTTATTAAGTCTGGTAATCTAAGAATTAGGGAACAGACACCCTAATTGACGCGAATCCTAAAGATAGATCTATTGGGCCTAACAAACCCCATCCAAAGTACCGGATGCTTTAGTACTTCGAAATTTATATCATATCCGAAGGGTGTCCCGGAATGATGGGGATATTTTTATATATGCATCTTGTTAATGTCGGTTACCAGGTGTTCACCATATGAATGATTTTTATCTCTATGTATGGGATGTATATTGAAATATGAAATCTTGTGGTCTATTGTTACGATTTGATATATATAGGTTAAACCTATAACTCACCAACATTTTTTGTTGACGTTTAAAGCATGTTTATTCTCAGGTGAATATTAAGAGCTTCCGCTGTTGCATACTAAAATAAGGACAAGATTTTGAGTCCATGTTTGTACGATATTATGTAAAAACTGCATTCAAGAAACATATGTCGATGTAATATATTTCTATTGTAAACCATTATGTAATGGTCGTGTGTAAACAGTATATTTTAGATTATCATTATTTGATAATCTACGTAATACTTTTGAAACCTTTATTGATAAAATAAAGGTTATGGTTGTTTTAAAAATGAATGCAGTCTTTGAAAAACGTCTCATATTGAGGTCAAAACCTCGCAACGAAATCAATTAATATGGAACGTTTATAATCAATATGAACGGGACATTTCAGTTGGTATCCGAGCGTTGGTCTTAGAGAACCAGAAAATTTGCATTAGTGTGTCTTATCGAGTTTGTTAGGATGCATTAGTGAGTCTGGACTTCGACCGTGCTTTCTTTAAAAATGATTGCTTAACATTTTTATTGGAAACTATATATTTTTAACATGTGAATATTATGTGATATATTAATCTCTTAACGTGTTTGATATTATGTGATAGATGTCTACCTCTAGAACAAGTCCCATTGACTCACCTAATAATAATGAAGAGTCAAATGTAAATTGGAATGATTCGTGGACTGATTCACAAGTTCCCGAAGAGGAACCGGAAGAAGAGTCGGAACCGGAAGAAGAATCGGAACCGGAAGAAGAATCGAAACCGGAAGAAGAAATAGAACCAGTGGGGGAAATAATAAAACGGTTAAGTAGAAGAAAATCCTCAACCAACCAACCAAAGTTAATTATGGTCAATGGTGTTTCCGCCAAGGAAGCAAAGTATTGGGAGGATTACCAAGTCTCCGATGAATCGAATCCCGACAAGGATTTCGATGATGTTATAGAAATTACCCTAACACAATTTAAAAAGGCAAAAGAGAACAATAAGGGAAAGGGCATAAAAATAGAGAAATTTGATTCCAAACCGGATGAACTTTATATGTATCGTCAATACCCGTATTTCTTAAGTTGTGACAATAACCCAAGAACCTCTAAACCACCAGGTTTTTCTAAACCAATGTGGAAAACGATGGCTCGTATTAGGGGAACATCATATATCCCTAGAAACTTGGCAAAACGAACCAAAACCGAAGAAGAAGAAACGAGCGAGTCGGAATAAGATAGTTGTATTCGTATGGTGTAATATATGTAATATAGTGTGCTTATGCTTTATGATATATGCAAAAATTGCTTGTATTAATAAGTATATTTTTATGAATCTAACTCTTGTCTATTTTACAGTATAAAAACACAAAATGAATAGACAACCTAATATTTTAAGAGACCTACCCGGAGACATGATTGATGAAATCTTGTCTAGAGTCGGTCAGAATTCCTCGGCACAACTATTTAAGGCGAGATCAGTTTGTAAGACATTCGAAGAACGTTCCAAGAATGCCTTGATTTATAAAAGGCTTTCGTTCAAAAGATGGGGGATATCACATTGGGAAATCCATAAGTTACGATGTGTTTACTTTGACGCATATATTGCGGGGAACCCAAATGCTATTTTACGCAACGGGTTAAGAAATTATTTTGACTCAATATATCCGAATATAGGACTTCGTGATTTAGAAAAAGCGGCTAACATGCAACATAAAGAAGCATGTTATGCCTACGGGTTAGTAATGTTCGCTTCTCACCAAAGTGAGAACAAGAACATCGGGCTACAACTATTAAACAAAACATTCCCACAAGTGACGGAGTCGGTAATTGGGGTAAGAAATGAGGTTTTTAGGTTATTACGAGACTGTTGGTCATTACGTAACCTTCATCCTTTTGACGACGTTACAACACATTGTCTTACTATCGGTCACAACGGTTATGTTCCACAAATCCAAGGATGGGAAGTGGTATTAGTAAAACCAGAATGCATGACTTATTTCTGGACGTATGAATTATGTGTCTTTATTGCCTTTGCTGAACGCCTTATTTATTAACTAAAATTATCTTCGCAACTACTTTGTATCAAAATTTTATGTGCTATATTTCATGCTATATGTAAAAAAAAAAAAGCGGTATTGTAAGTTTGCAAGTTATTGTATAAAGGTTTGAATATGATATTTTTTTTTGTGATTAGTTTTTCATATAGAATTGTAGTAGTTGAAATAGTATGTTAGCTACTAAGTATGAACTTAACGGGTAGGTACTACCTGAATTAAAGAGTATAAAATGCTAATATGAAGAAAGAGCTTTTATAAATAAGTTCATATTACGCTATGAAATACTATTGACTACTCTTGATATTCTATATGATTAACTCGTTTCATTTGACTATTTTGAAGGAAATGGCACCGACTACTCGACACACCTTGAATATGAGCGAAGAGGAATTTCGTGCCTTTCTTGCTTCAAACATAGCCGCAGTACAGGCTGCGCTACATACTAATAATAACCTTGTATCTAGCAGTACAGGAAATCGTGTAGGATGCACCTACAAAGAATTCACTGCCTGCAAACCTTTGGAATTTGATGGAACCGAAGGACCGGTCAGATTGAAACGGTGGACCGAGAAGGTCGAATCGGTGTTTGCCATAAGTAAGTGTACTGAAGAGGACAAAGTGAAGTACGCTACGCATACCTTCACAGGTTCTGCGTTAACATGGTGGAATACCTATCTAGAGCAAGTGGGACAAGATGATGCTTACGCACTACCGTGGTCAGCACTCAAGCACTTGATGAACGAGAAGTACCGTCCCAGAACCGAGGTCAATAAGCTCAAGACAGAACTTAGAGGGTTATGAACCCAAGGATTTGATATTACCACGTACGAAAGACGATTCACAGAATTATGCCTATTGTGTCCGGGAGCGTTCGAAGATGAGGAAGAGAAGATCGACGCGTTTGTGAAAGGATTACCGGGAAGAATCCAAGAAGATATAAGTTCACACGAGCCCGCCTCCATACAACAGGCATGTAGAATGGCTCACAAACTAGTGAATCCAAACTAGTGAACCAGATTGAGGAAAGAATTAAAGAACAGACTGCTGAAGAGGCCAATGTGAAGCAAGTCAAAAGAAAGTGGGAGGAAAACGGTGATAAGAATCACCAATACAATAACAACAGCAATTACAACAATAATCGCATCAACTATCCCAACAATCGCAACATCAATCGCAACTACAACAAACGGCCCAACAATAACAACAACAACAACAACAACAACAACAACAACAACAACAACAACAACAACAACAACAACAACTACAACAATCATCCCAACAACAATAATAACCGCAACAACAACAACAATCAGAAGCAGCTATGCCAAAGGTGTGAAAAGTATCACTCAGGGTTCTGCACCAAATTTTGCAACAAGTGTAAAAGAAATGGTCATAGCGCGGCGAAGTGTGAGGTCTACGGACCAGGGTTTAACAGAACGAAAGGTACAAATGGTGTCGGAACGAGTAATGGCGGAGCAAGTAGTGTCGGAGCAAGTTATGCCAATGTAGTTTGTTATAAATGTGGAAAACTGGGCCACATTATTAGAAATTGCCCGAACTAGGAGAACACGAATGGACAAGGCCGCGGAAGAGTTTTCAATATTAATGCGGCAGAGGCACAGGAAGACCCGGAGCTTGTTACGGGTACATTTCTTATTGACAATAACTCTGCTTACGTTTTATTTGATTCGGGTGCGGATAGAAGCTATATGAGTAGAGATTTTTGTGCTAAATTAAGTTGTCCATTGACGCCTTTGGATAGTAAATTTTTACTCGAATTAGCAAATGGTAAATTAATTTCAGCAGATAATATATGTCAGATTCGAGAAATTAAACTGGTTTGCGAAACATTTAAGATGGACTTGATACCAGTAGAGTTAGGGAGTTTTGATGTGATAATCGGTATGGACTGGTTGAAAGAAGTGAAAGCAGAGATCGTTTGTTACAAAAATGCAATTCGAATTATACGAGAAAAAGGAAAACCCTTAATGGTGTACGGAGAAAAGGGCAACACGAAGCTACATCTTATTAGTAATTTGAAGGCATAAAAACTAATAAGAAAAGGTTGCTATGCTGTTCTAGCACACGTCGAGAAAGTATAAACTGAAGAAAAGGGCATCAATGATGTTCCTGTCGCAAAAGAATTTCCCGATGTATTTCCGAAAGAATTACCGGGATTACCCCCACATCGATTCGTTGAATTTCAAATAGATCTTGTACCAGGAGCTGCACCAATAGCTCGTGCTCCTTACAGACTCGCACCCAGCGAGATGAAAGAACTGCAAAGCCAATTACAAGAACTTTTAGAGCGTGGTTTCATTTGACCAAGCACATCACCGTGGGGAGCTCCTGTTTTGTTTATCAAGAAGAAAGATGGTACATTCAGGTTGTGTATTGACTACCGAGAGTTGAACAAACTTACCATCAAGAACCGCTACCCACTACCGAGAACCGACGACTTATTTGATCAATTACAAGGCTCATCTGTTTATTCAAAGATTGACTTACGTTCCGGGTATCATCAAATGCGGGTAAAAGAAGATGATATTCCAAAGACTGCTTTCAGAACACATTACGGTCATTACGAGTTTATGGTCATGTCGTTTGGTTTAACTAATGCACCAGCTGTGTTCATGAACCTTATGAACTGAGTGTGTGGACCATACCTTGACAAGTTTGTCATTGTTTGCAATGATGACATACTTATTTACTCAAAGAATGATCAATAACACGGTGAACATTTGAGAAAGGTGTTAGAAGTATTGAGGAAGGAAGAATTGTACGGTAAGTTTTCAAAGTGTGCATTTTGGTTGGAAGAAGTTCAATTCCTCGGTCATATAGTGAACAAAAAAGGTATTAAGGTGGATCCGGCAAAGATAGAAACTGTTGAAAAGTGGGAAACCCTGAAAACTCCGAAACACATACGCCAGTTTTTAGGACTAGCTGGTTACTACAGAAGGTTCATCCAAGACTTTTCCAGAATAGCAAAACCCTTGACTGCATTAACGCATAAAGGGAAGAAATTTGAATGGAAGGATGAACAAGAGAAAGCGTTTCAGTTATTCAAGAAAAAGCTAACTACGACACCTATATTGTCATTGCCTGAAGGGAATGATGATTTTGTGATTTATTGTGATGCATCAAAGCAAGGTCTCGGTTGTGTATTAATGCAACGAACGAAGGTGATTGCTTATGCGTCTAGACAATTGAAGATTCACGAACAAAATTATACGACGCATGATTTGGAATTAGGCGCGGTTGTTTTTGTATTAAAGACTTGGAGGCACTACTTATATGGGGTCAAAAGTATTATATATACTGACCACAAAAGTATTCAACACATATTTAATCAGAAACAACTGAATATGAGGCAGCGTAGGTGGATTGAATTGTTGAATGATTATGACTTTGAGATTCGTTACCACCCAGGGAAGGCTAATGTGGTAGCCGACGCCTTGAGTAGGAAGGACAGAGAACCCATTCGAGTAAAATCTATTAATATAATGATTCACAATAACCTTACTACTCAAATAAAGGAGGCGCAACAAGGAGTTTTAAAAGTGGAAAATTTAAAGGATGAAATACCCAAAGGATCGGAGAAGCATCTTAATATTCGGGAAGACGGAACCCGGTATAGGGCTGAAAGGATTTGGGTACCAAAATTTGGAGATATGAGAGAAATGGTACTTAGAGAAGCTCATAAAACCAGATACTCAATACATCCTGGAACGGGGAAGATGTACAAGGATCTCAAGAAACATTTTTAGTGGCCAGGTATGAAAGCCGATGTTGCTAAATACGTAGGAGAATGTTTGACGTGTTCTAAGGTCAAAGCTGAGCATCAGAAACCATCAGGTCTACTTCAACAACCTGAAATCCCGGAATGGAAATGGGAAAACATTACCATGGATTTCATCACTAAATTGCCAAGGACTGCAAGTAGTTTTGATACTATTTGGGTAATAGTTGATCGTCTCACCAAATCAGCACACTTCCTGCCAATAAGAGAAGATGACAAGATGGAGAAGTTAGCACGACTGTATTTGAAGGAAGTCGTCTCCAGACATGGAATACCAATCTCTATTTTCTCTGATAGGGATGGCAGATTTATTTCAAGATTCTGGCAGACATTACAGCAAGCATTAGGAACTCGTCTAGACATGAGTACTGCCTATCATCCACAAACTGATGGGCAGAGCGAAAGGACGATACAAACGCTTGAAGACATGCTACGAGCATGTGTTATTGATTTCGGAAACAGTTGGGATCGACATCTACCGTTAGCAGAATTTTCTTACAACAACAGCTACCATTCAAGCATTAAGATGGCGCCGTTTGAAGCACTTTATGGTAGAAAGTGCAGGTCTCCAGTTTGTTAGAGTGAAGTGGGGGATAGACAGATTACGGGTCCGGAGATAATACAAGAAACTACCGAGAAGATCATCCAAATTCAACAACGGTTGAAAACCACCCAAAGTCGACAAAAGAGCTACGCTAACATTAAAAGAAAAGATATAGAATTTGAAATTTGAGAGATGGTCATGCTTAAAGTTGCACCTTTGAAAGGTGTTGTTCGATTTGGTAAACGAGGGAAATTAAATCCAAGGTATATCGGACCATTCAAGATTATTGATCGTGTCGGACCAGTAGCTTACCGACTTGAGTTACCTCAACAACTCGCAGCTGTACATAACAATTTTCACGTCTCGAATTTGAAGAAATGTTTTGCTAAAGAAGATCTCACTATTCCGTTAGATGAAATCCAAATCAACGAAAAACTTCAATTCATCGAAGAACCCGTCGAAATAATGGATCGTGAGGTTATAAGACTTAAGAAAAACAAGATACCAATTGTTAAGGTTCGATGGAATGCTCGTAGAGGACCCGAGTTCACCTGGGAACGAGAAGATCAGATGAAGAAGAAATACCCGCATTTATTTCCAGAAGATACGTCAACACTGAAATGTCCCGTTCATATTGATTATAAACGTTCCATATTAATTGATTTCGTTGCGAGGTTTTGACCTCTATATGAGACGTTTTTCAAAGACTGCATTCATTTTTAAAACAACCATAACCTTTATTTTATCAATAAAGGTTTCAAAAGCATTACGTAGATTATCAAATAATGATAATCTAAAATACACTGTTTACACACGACCATTACATAATGGTTTACAATAGAAATATATTACATCGACATATGTTTCTTGAATGCAGTTTTTACATAATATCATACAAACATGGACTCCAAATCTTGTCCTTATTTTAGTATGCAATAGCAGAAGCTCTTAATATTCACCTGAGAATAAACATGCTTTAAACGTCAACAAAAAATGTTGGTGAGTTATAGGTTTAACCTATATATATCAAATCGTAACAATATACCACAAGATTTCATATTTCAATATACATCCCATACATAGAGATAAAAATCATTCATATGGTGAACACCTGGTAACCGACATTAACAAGATGCATATATAAGAATATCCCCATCATTCCGGGACACCCTTCGGATATGATATAAATTTCGAAGTACTAAAGCATCCGGTACTTTGGATGGGGTTTGTTAGGCCCAATAGATCTATCTTTAGGATTCGCGTCAATTAGGGTATCTGTTCCCTAATTCTTAGATTACCAGACTTAATAAAAAGGGGCATATTCGATTTCGATAATTCAACCATAGAATGTAGTTTCACGTACTTGTGTCAATTTTGTAAATCATTTATAAAACCTGCATGTATTCTCATCCCAAAAATATTAGATTTTTAAAAGTGGGACTATAACTCACTTTCACAGATTTTTACTGTAACACCCTAGGCAAATCCCACATCGCCCACGAACATGAGTGATCATGGGATTATAAGGTAATACTCACGCTTAAATGACACAACGCGTTTTAGGATCACAGGTTGAGTAGAAGTGCGAGTACGTTGTGGTTAAGCGTGCTCGGGCGAGAGCACTACCAGGATGGGTGACCTCCTGGGAAAGTGCTTCTCATGTGTGGTCGCCAAGAAAAAGCCGTGCGCCTGCGGGCAAAGCGGACAATATTGTGGTCATGTTAAGCTGGGGTGTTACAGAATGGTATCAGAGCCACTCATGTGCCATTGGGGGTGGTGGGGCAAACCTCATCGAGGATGATGAGTCCCTAAGGGGGGTGAATGTAACACCCTAGGCAAATCCCACATCGCCCACGAACATGAGTGATCATGGGATTATAAGGTAATACTCACGCTTAAATGACACAACGCGTTTTGGGATCACAGGTTGAGTAGAAGTGCGAGTACGTTGTGGTTAAGCGTGCTCGGGCGAGAGCACTACCAGGATGGGTGACCTCCTGGGAAAGTGCTTCTCATGTGTGGTCGCCAAGAAAAAGCCGTGCGCCTGCGGGCAAAGCGGACAATATTGTGGTCATGTTAAGCTGGGGTGTTACATTTACTTCGTCGGGAAGTAAGACTTGGCCACTGGTCGATTCACGAACCTATAACAAATATGTACATATATATCAAAGTATATTCAAAATATATTTACAACACTTTTAATACATTTTGATGTTTTAAGTTTATTAAGTCAGCTGTCCTCGTTAGTAACCTACAACTAGTTGTCCAACGTTAGATGTATAAAAAAAAATTGATATATATTATCTTGAATCAATCCACGACCCAGTGTATACACGTCTCAGGCTAGATCACAACTCAAAGTATATATATTTTTGGAATCAACCTCAACCCTGTATAGCTAACTCCCACATTACTGCATATAGAGTGTCTATGGTTGTTCCAAATAATATATACACATGGGTCGATATGATATGTCAAAACATTTGCATACGTGTCTATGGTATCCCAAGATTACATAATATATTAGAATACATGTATAATACAATATAAGTTAGCTAGGATATGATTAATATTGATTTGTTACCAATTTTCACGTTGCTACAACAAGAAAAATTATCCAATCTTGTTTTACCCATAACATCTTCATTTTAAATCTGTTTTGAGTGAATCAAATTGCTATGGTTTCATATTGAACTCTATTTTATGAATCTAAACAGAAAAAGTATAGGTTTATAGTCAGAAATATAAGTTACAAGTCAGTTTTTTAAAGGTAGTCATTTCAGTCGAAAGAACGACGTCTAGATGACCATTTTAGAAAACATACTTCCACTTTGAGTTTAACCATGATTTTTGGATATAGTTTCATGTTCATAAGAAAAATCATTTTTCCAGAAGAACAACTTTTAAATCAAAGTTTATCATAGTTTTTAATTAACTAACCCAAAACAGCCCGCGGTGTTACTACGACGGCGTAAATCCGGTTTTACGGTGTTTTTCGTGTTTCCAAGTTTTAAATCATTAAGTTAGCATATCATATAGATATAGAACATGTGTTTAGTTGATTTTAAAATTCAAGTTAGAAGGATTAACTTTTGTTTGCGAACAAGTTTAGAATTAACTAAACTATGTTCTAGTGATTACAAGTTTAAACCTTCGAATAAGATAGCTTTATATGTATGAATCAAATGATGTTATGAACATCATTACTACCTTAAGTTTTCTAGATAAAGCTACTGGAAATGAGAAAAATAGATCTAGCTTCAAAGGATCCTTGGATGGCTTGAAAGTCCTTGAAGCAGAATCATGACACGAAAATAGTTCAAGTAAGATTTTCACTCAAAATAAGATTGTTATAGTTATAGAAATTGAATCAAAGTTTGAATATGAGTATTACCTTGTATTAGAAAGATATCTTACTGTAAATAAGAAAGATTTTTTTGAGGTTGGATGATCACTCTACAAGATTGGAAGTAAGCTAGCAAACTTGGAAGTATTCTTGATTTTATGAAACTAGAACTTGTAGAATTTATGAAGAACACTTAGAACTTGAAGATAGATCTTGAGAGAGATCAATTAGATGAAGAAAATTGAAGAATTAAAGTGTTTGTAGGTGTTTTTGGTCGTTGGTGTATGGATTAGATATAAAGGATATGTAATTTTGTTTTCATGTAAATAAGTCATGAATGATTACTCATATTTTTGTAATTTTATGAGATATTTCATGCTAGTTGCCAAATGATGGTTCCCAAATGTGTTAGGTGACTCACATGGGCTGCTAAGAGCTGATCATTGGAGTGTATATACCAAAAGTACATACATCTAAAAGCTGTGTATTGTACGAGTACGAATACGGGTGCATACGAGTAGAATTGTTGATGAAACTGAACGAGGATGTAATTGTAAGCATTTTTGTTAAGTAGAAGTATTTTGATAAGTGTCTTGAAGTCTTTCAAAAGTGTATGAATACATATTAAAACACTACATGTATATACATTTTAACTGAGTCGTTAAGTCATCGTTAGTCGTTACATGTAAGTGTTGTTTTGAAACCTTTCGGTTAACGATCTTGTTAAATGTTGTTAACCCAATGTTTATAATATCAAATGAGATTTTAAATTATTATATTATCATGATATTATGATGTACGAATATCTCTTAATATGATATATATATATACATTAAATGTCGTTACAACGATAATCGTTACATATATGTCTCGTTTCAAAATCATTAAGTTAGTAGTCTTGTTTTTACATATGTAGTTCATTATTAATATACTTAATGATATGTTTACTTATCATAATATCATGTTAACTATATATATAACCATATATATGTCATCATATAGTTTTTACAAGTTTTAACGTTCGTGAATCACCGGTCAACTTGGGTGGTCAATTGTCTATATGAAATCTATTTCAATTAATCAAGTATTAACAAGTTTGATTGCTTAATATGTTGGAAACACTTAATCATGTAAATAATAATTTTATTTAATATATATATATATATAAACATGGAAAAGTTCAGGTCACTACAGTACCTACCAGTTAAATAAATTTCGTCCCGAAATTTTAAGCAGTTGGAGGTGTTGACGTATCTTCTGGAAATAAATGCGGGTATTTCTTCTTCATCTGATCTTCTCGTTCCCAGGAGAAATCGGGTCCTCTATGAGCATTCCATCGAACCTTAACAATTAGTATCTTGTTTTGCTTAAGTCTTTTAACCTCACGATCCATTATTTCGACGGGTTCTTCGATGAATTGAAGTTTTTCGTTGATTTGGATTTCATCTAACAGAATAGTGAGATCTTCTTTAGCAAAACATTTCTTCAAATTCAAGACGTGGAAAGTGTTATGTACAGCCGCAAGTTGTTGAGGTAACTCAAGTTGGTAAGCTACTGGTCCGACACGATCAATAATCTTGAATGGTCCGATATACCTTGGATTTAATTTCCCTCGTTTACCAAATCGAACAACACCTTTCCAAGGTGCAACTTTAAGCATGACCATCTCTCCAATTTCAAATTCTATATCTTTTCTTTTAATGTCAGCGTAGCTCTTTTGTCGACTTTGGGCGGTTTTCAACCGTTGTTGAATTTGGATGATCTTCTCGGTAGTTTCTTGTATTATCTCCGGACCCGTAATCTGTCTATCCCCCACTTCACTCCAACAAATTGGAGACCTGCACTTTCTACCATAAAGTGCTTCAAACGGCGCCATCTCAATGCTTGAATGGTAGCTGTTGTTGTAAGAAAATTCTGCTAACGGTAGATGTTGATCCCAACTATTTCCGAAATCAATAACACATGCTCGTAGCATGTCTTCAAGTGTTTGTATCGTCCTTTCGCTCTGCCCATCAGTTTGTGGATGATAGGCAATACTCATGTCTAGAGGAGTTCCTAATGCTTGCTGTAATGTCTGCCAGAATCTTGAAATAAATCTGCCATCCCTATCAGAGATAATAGAGATTGGTATTCCATGTCTGGAGATGACTTCCTTCAAATACAGTCGTGCTAACTTCTCCATCTTGTCATCTTCTCTTATTGGCAGGAAGTGTGCTGATTTGGTGAGACGATCAACTATTACCCAAATAGTATCAAAACCACTTGCAGTCCTTGGCAATTTAGTGATGAAATCCATGGTAATGTTTTCCCATTTCCATTCTGGGATTTCGGGTTGTTGAAGTAGACCTGATGGTTTCTAATGCTCAGCTTTGACCTTAGAACACGTCAAACATTCTCCTACGTATTTAGCAACATCGGCTTTCATACCTGGCCACCAAAATTGTTTCTTGAGATCCTTGTACATCTTCCCCGTTCCAGGATGTATTGAGTATCTGGTTTTATGAGCTTCTCTAAGTACCATTTCTCTCATATCTCCAAATTTTGGTACCCAAATCCTTTCAGCTCTATACCGGGTTCCGTCTTCCCGAATATTAAGTTGCTTCTCCGATCCTTTGGGTATTTCATCCTTTAAATTTCCCTTTTTTAAAACTCCTTGTTGCGCCTCCTTTATTTGAGTAGTAAGGTTATTGTGAATCATTATATTCATAGATTTTACTCGAATGGGTTCTCTGTCCTTCCTACTCAAGGCGTCGGCTACCACATTTGCCTTTCCTGGGTGGTAACGAATCTCAAAGTCATAATCATTTAACAATTCAATCCACCTACGCTGCCTCATATTCAGTTGTTTATGATTAAATATGTTTTGAAGACTTTTGTGGTCGGTATATATAATACTTTTAACCCCATATAAGCAGTGCCTCCAAGTCTTTAATGCAAAAACAACCGCACCTAATTCCAAATCATGCGTCGTATAATTTTGTTCGTGAATCTTCAATTGTCTAGGCGCATAAGCAATCACCTTCGTTCGTTGCATTAATACACAACCGAGACCTTGCTTTGATGCATCACAATAAATCACAAAATCATCATTCCCTTCAGGCAATGACAATATAGGTGCCGTAGTTAGCTTTTTCTTCAATAACTGAAACGCTTTCTCTTGTTCATCCTTCCATTCAAATTTCTTCCCTTTATGCGTTAATGCAGTCAAGGGTTTTGCTATTCTGGAAAAGTCTTGGATGAACCTTCTGTAGTAACCAGCTAGTCCTAAAAATTGGCGTATGTGTTTCTGAGTTTTCGGGGTTTTCCACTTTTCAACAGTTTCTATCTTTGCCGGATCCACCTTAATACCTTTTTTGTTCACTATGTGACCGAGGAATTGAACTTCTTCCAACCAAAATGCACACTTTGAAAACTTACCGTACAATTCTTCCTTCCTCAATACTTCTAACACCTTTCTCAAATGTTCACCGTGTTCTTGGTCATTCTTTGAGTAAATAAGTATGTCATCAATGAAAACAATGACAAACTTGTCAAGGTATGGTCCACACACTCGGTTCATAAGGTCCATGAACACAGCTGGTGCATTAGTTAAACCTAACGGCATGACCATAAACTCGTAATGACCGTAACGTGTTCTGAAAGTAGTCTTTGGAATATCATCTTCTTTTACCCGCATTTGATGATACCCGGAACGTAAGTCAATCTTTGAATAAACAGACGAGCCTTGTAATTGATCAAATAAGTCGTCGATTCTCGGTAGTGGGTAGCGGTTCTTGATGGTAAGTTTGTTCAACTCTCGGTAGTTGATACACAACCTGAATGTACCATCTTTCTTCTTGACAAACAAAACAGGAGCTCCCCACGGTGATGTGCTTGGTCGAATGAAACCACGCTCTAAAAGTTCTTGTAATTGGCTTTGCAGTTCTTTCATCTCACTGGGTGCGAGTCTGTAAGGAGCACGAGCTATTGGTGCAGCTCCTGGTACAAGATCTATTTGAAATTCAACGGATCGATGTGGGGGTAATCCCGGTAATTCTTTTGGAAATACATCGGGAAATTCTTTTGTGACGGGAACATCATTGATGCTTTTTTATTCAGTTTGTACTTTTTCGACGTGTGCTAGAATAGCATAGCAACCTTTTCTTATTAGTTTTTGTGCCTTCAAATTACTAATAAGATGTAGCTTCGTGTTGCCCTTTTCTCCGTACACCATTAAGGGTTTTCCTTTTTCTCGTATAATTCGAATTGCATTTTTGTAACAAACGATCTCTGCTTTCACTTCTTTCAACCAGTCCATACCGATTATCACATCAAAACTCCCTAACTCTACTGGTATCAAGTCAATCTTAAATGTTTCGCTAACCAGTTTAATTTCTCGATTCCGACATATATTATCTGCTGAAATTAATTTACCATTTGCTAATTCGAGTAAAAATTTACTATCCAAAGGCGTCAATGGACAACTTAATTTAGCACAAAAATCTCTACTCATATGGCTTCTATCCGCACCCGAATCAAATAAAACATAAGCAGATTTATTGTCAATAAGAAACGTACCCGTAACAAGCTCCGGGTCTTCCTGTGCCTCTGCCGCATTAATATTGAAAACTCTTCCGCGGACTTGTCCATTCGTGTTCTCATGGTTCGGGCAATTTCTAATAATGTGGCCCGGTTTTCCACATTTATAACAAACTACATTGGCATAACTTGCTCCGACACTACTTGCTCCGCCATTACTCGTTTCGCCACCATTTGTTCCTTTCGTTCTGTTAACCCCTGGTCCGTAGACCTCAAACTTCGCCGCGCTATGACCATTTCTTTTACATTTGTTGCAAAATTTGTTGTAGAACCCCGAGTGATACTTTTCACACCTTTGGCATAGCTGCTTCTGATTGTTGTTGTTGTTGCGGTTATTATTGTTGTTGGGATGATTGTTGTAGTTGCTATTGTTATTGTTGTTGTTGTTGTTGTTGTTGTTGTATTGGTGATTCTTATCACCGTTTTTCTCCCACTTTCTTTTGACTTGCTTCACATTGGCCTCTTCAGCAGTCTGTTCTTTAATTCTTTCCTCAATCTGGTTCACTAGTTTGTGAGCCATTCTACATGCCTGTTGTATGGAGGCGGGCTCGTGTAAACTTATATCTTCTTGGATTCTTTCCGGTATTCCTTTCACAAACGCGTCGATCTTCTCTTCCTCATCTTCGAATGCTCCCGGACACAATAGGCATAATTCTGTGAATCTTCTTTCGTACACGGTAATATCAAATCCTTGGGTTCGTAACCCTCTAAGTTCTGTCTTGAGCTTATTGACCTCGGTTCTGGGACGGTACTTCTCGTTCATCAAGTGCTTGAATGCTGACCACGGTAGTGCGTAAGCATCATCTTGTCCCACTTGCTCTAGATAGGTATTCCACCATGTTAACACAAAACCTGTGAAGGTATGCGTAGCTTACTTCACTTTGTCCTCTTCAGTACACTTACTTATGGCAAACACCGATTCAACCTTCTCGGTCCACCATTTCAATCCGATCGGTCCTTCGGTTCCATCAAATTCCAAAGGTTTGCAGGCAGTGAATTCTTTGTACGTGCATCCTACACGATTTCCTGTACTGCTAGATCCAAGGTTATTGTTGGTATGTAGCGCAGCTTGTACTGCGGCTATGTTTGAAGCAAGAAAGGCACGAAATTCCTCTTCGCTCATATTCAAGGTGTGTCGAGTAGTCGGGGTCATTTCCTTCAAAATAGTCAAATTAAACGAGTTAATCATATAGAATATCAATAGTAGTCAATAGTATTTCGTAGCGTAATATGAACTTATTTATAAAAGCTCTTTCTTCATAGTAGCGTTTTATACTCTTTAATTCGGGTAGTACCTACCCGTTAAGTTCATACTTAGTAGCTAACATACTATTTCAACTACTACAATTCTATATGAAAAACTAATCACAAAAAAAAAAATATCATATTCAAACCTTTATACAATAACTTGCAAACTTACAATATCGCTTTTTTTTTTTACATATAGCATGAAATATAGCACATAAAATTTTGATACAAAGTAGTTGCGAAGATAATTCTAGTTAATAAATAAGGCGTTCAGCAAAGGCAATAAAGACACGTAATTCATACATCCAGAAACAAGTCATGCATTCTGGTTTTACTAATACCACTTCCCATCCTTGGTTTTGTGGAACATAACCGTTGTGACCGATAGTAAGACAATGTGTTGTAACGTCGTCAAAAGGATGAAGGTTACGTAATGACCAATAGTCTCGTAATAACCTAAAAACCTCATTTCTTACCCCAATTACCGACTCCGTCACTTGTGGGAATGTTTTGTTTAATAGTTGTAGCCCGATGTTCTTGTTCTCACTTTGGTGAGAAGCTAACATTACTAACCCGTAAGCATAACATGCTTCTTTATGTTGGATGTTAGCCACTTTTTCTAAATCATGAAGTCCTATATTCGGATATATTGAGTCAAAATAATTTCTTAACCCGTTGCGTAAAATAGCATTTGGGTTCCCCGCAATATATGCGTCAAAGTAAACACATCGTAACTTATGGATTTCCCAATGTGATATCCCCCCATCTTTCGAACGAAAGCCTTTTATAAATCAAGGCATTCTTGGAACGTTCTTCGAATGTCTTACAAACTGATCTCGCCTTAAATAGTTGTGCCGAGGAATTCTGACCGACTCTAGACAAGATTTCATCAATCATATCTCCGGGTAGGTCTCTTAAAATATTGGGTTGTCTATCCATTTTGTGTTTTTATACTGTAAAATAGACAAGAGTTAGATTCATAAAAAAATACTTATTAATACAAGCAATTTTTGCATATATCATAAAGCATAAGCACAATATATTACATATATTACACCACACGAATACAACTATCTTATTCCGACTCGCTCGTTTCTTCTTCTTCTTCGGTTTTGGTTCGTTTTGCCAAGTTTCTAGGGATATATGATGTTCCCCTAATACGAGCCATCGTTTTCCACATTGGTTTAGAAAAACCTGGTGGTTTAGAGGTTCCCGGGTTATTGTCACAACTTAAAAAATACGGGTGTTGACGATACATATAAAGTTCATCGGGTTTGGAATCAAATTTCTCTATTTTTATGCCCTTTCCCTTATTGTTCTCTTTTACCTTATTAAATTGTGTTGGGGTAATTTCTATAACATCATCGGAATCCTTGTCGGGATCCGATTCATCGGAGAATTGGTAATCCTCCCAATACTTTGCTTCCTTGGTGGAAACACCATTGACCATAATTAACTTTGGTCGGTTGGTTGAGGATTTTCTTCTACTTAACCGTTTTATTATTTCCCCCACTGGTTCTATTTCTTCTTCCGGTTCCGATTCTTCTTCCGGTTCCGATTCATCTTCCGGTTCCGACTCTTCTTCCAATTCCTCTTCGGGAACTTGTGAATCGGTCCACGAATCATTCCAATTTACATTTGACTCTTCATTATTATTAGGTGAGTCAATGGGACTTGTTCTAGATGTAGACATCTATCACATAATATCAAACACGTTAAGAGATTAATATATCACATAATATTCACATGTTAAAAATATATAGTTTCCAACAAAAATGTTAAGCAATCATTTTTAAAGAAAGCACGGTCGAAGTCCAGACTTACTAATACATCCTAACAAACTCGATAAGACACACTAATGAAAATTTTCTGGTTCTCTAAGACCAACGCTCGGATACCAACTGAAATGTCCCGTTCATATTGATTATAAACGTTCCATATTAATTGATTTCGTTGCGAGGTTTTGACCTCTATATGAGACATTTTTCAAAGACTGTATTCATTTTTAAAACAACCATAACCTTTATTTTATCAGTAAAGCTTTCAAAAGCATTACGTAGATTATCAAATAATGATAATCTAAAATATACTGTTTACACACGACCATTACATAATGGTTTACAATAGAAATATATTACATCGATATATGTTTCTTGAATGCAGTTTTTACGTAATATCATACAAACATGGACTCCAAATCTTGTCCTTATTTTAGTATGCAACAGCGGAAGCTCTTAATATTCACCTGAGAATAAACATGCTTTAAACGTCAACAAAAAATGTTGGTGAGTTATAGGTTTAACCTATATATATCAAATCGTAACAATAGACCACAAGATTTCATATTTCAATATACATCCCATACATAGAGATAAAAATCATTCATATGGTGAACACCTGGTAACCGACATTAACAAGATGCATATATAAGAATATCCCCATCATTCCGGGACCCCCTTCGGATATGATATAAATTTCGAAGTACTAAAGCATCCGGCACTTTGGATGGGGTTTGTTAGGCCCAATAGATCTATCTTTAGGATTCGCGTCAATTAGGGTGTCTGTTCCCTAATTCTTAGATTACCAGACTTAATAAAAAGGGGTATATTCGATTTCGATAATTCAACCATAGAATGTAGTTTCACGTACTTGTGTCAATTTTGTAAATCATTTATAAAACCTGCATGTATTCTCATCCCAAAAATATTAGATTTTTAAAAGTGGGACTATAACTCACTTTCACAAATTTTTACTTCGTCGGGAAGTAAGACTTGGCCACTAGTCGATTTACGAACCTATAACAAATATGTACATATATATCAAAGTATATTCAAAATATATTTATAACACTTTTAATACATTTTGATATTTTAAGTTTATTAAGTCAGCTGTCCTCGTTAGTAACCTACAACTAGTTGTCCAACGTTAGATGTAAAGAAAAAAAATTGATATATATTATCTTGAATCAATCCACGACCCAGTGTATACACGTCTCAGGCTAGATCACAACTCAAAGTATATATATTTTTGGAATCAACCTCAACCCTGTATAGCTAACTCCCACATTACTGCATATAGAGTGTCTATGGTTGTTCCAAATAATATATACACATGGGTCGATATGATATGTCAAAACATTTGCATATGTGTCTATGGTATCCCAAGATTACATAATATATTAGAATACATGTATAATACAATATAAGTTAGCTAGGATATGATTAATATTGATTTGTTACCAATTTTCACGTTGCTACAATAAGAAAAATTATCCAATCTTGTTTTACCCATAACTTATTCATTTTAAATCCGTTTTGAGTGAATCAAATTGCTATGGTTTCATATTGAACTCTATTTTATGAATCTAAACAGAAAAAGTATAGGTTTATATTCAGAAATATAAGTTACAAGTCGTTTTTGTAAAGGTAGTCATTTCAGTCGAAAGAACAACGTCTAGATGACCATTTTAGAAAACATACTTCCACTTTGAGTTTAACCATGATTTTTGGATATAGTTTCATGTTCATAAAAAAAATCATTTTCCCAGAAGAACAACTTTTAAATCAAAGTTTATCATAGGTTTTAGTTAACTAACCCAAAACAGCCCGCGGTGTTACTACGACGGCGTAAATCCGGTTTTACGGTGTTTTTCGTGTTTCCAGGTTTTAAATCATTAAGTTAGCATATCATATAGATATAGAACATGTGTTTAGTTGATTTTAAAAGTCAAGTTAGAAGGATTAACTTTTCTTTGCGAACAAGTTTAGAATTAACTAAACTATGTTCTAGTGATTACACGTTTAAACCTTCGAATAAGATAGCTTTATATGTATGAATCGAATGATGTTATGAACATCATTACTACCTCAAATTTTCTGGATAAAGCTACTATAAATGAGAAAAATAGATCTAGCTTCAAAGGATCCTTGGATGGCTTGAAAGTCCGTGAAGCAGAATCATGACACGAAAACAGTTCAAGTAAGATTTTTACTCGAAATAAGATTGTTATAGTTATAGAAATTGAATCAAAGTTTGAATATGAGTATTACCTTGTATTAGAAAGATATCTTACTATAAATAAGAAAGATTTCTTGAGGTTGGATGATCAGTCTACAAGATTGGAAGTAAGTTAGCAAACTTGGAAGTATTCTTGATTTTATGAAACTAGAACTTGTAGAATTTATGAAGAACACTTAGAACTTGAAGATAGAACTTGAGATAGATCAATTAGATGAAGAAAATTGAAGAATGAAAGTTTTTATAGGTGTTTTTGGTCGTTGGTGTATGGATTAGATATAAAGGATATGTAATTTTGTTTTCATGTAAATAAGTAATGAATGATTACTCATATTTTTGTAATTTTATGAGATATTTCATGCTAGTTGCCAAATGATGGTTCCCACATGTGTTAGGTGACTCACATGGGCTACTAAGAGCTGATCATTGGAGTGTATATACCAATAGTACATACATCTAAAAGCTGTGTATTGTACGAGTGCGAATACGGGTGCATACGAGTAGAATTGTTGATGAAACTGAACGAGGATGTAATTGTAAGCATTTTTGTTAAGTAGAAGTATTTTGATAAGTGTCTTGAAGTCTTTCAAAAGTGTATGAATACATATTAAAACACTACATGTATATACATTTTAACTGAGTCGTTAAGTCATCGTTAGTCGTTACATGTAAGTGTTGTTTTGAAACCTTTAGGTTAACGATCTTGTTAAATATTGTTAACCCAATGTTTATAATATCAAATGAGATTTTAAATTATTATATTATCATGATATTATGATGTACGAATATCTCTTAATATGATATATATACATTAAATGTCGTTACAACGATAATCGTTACATATATGTCTCGTTTCAAAATCATTAAGTTAGTAGTCTTGTTTTTACATATGTAGTTCATTATTAATATACTTAATGATATGTTTATTTATCATAATATCATGTTAACTATATATATATATAACCATATATATGTCATCATATAGTTTTTACAAGTTTTAACGTTCGTGAATCACCGGTCAACTTGGGTGGTCAATTGTCTATATGAAATCTATTTCAATTAATCAAGTATTAACAAGTTTAATTGCTTAATATGTTGGAAACACTTAATCTTGTAAATAATAATTTCATTTAATTGATATATAAACATGGAAAAGTTCGGGTCACTACAAACACCTCCAACTGCTTAAAATTTCGGGACGAAATTTATTTAACTGGTAGGTACTGTAGTGACCCGAACTTTTCCATGTTTATATATATATATTAAATGATATTGTTATTTACATGATTAAGTGTTTCCAACATATTAAGCAATCAAACTTGTTAATACTTGATTAATTGAAATAGATTTCATATAGACAATTGACCACCCAAGTTGACCGGTGATTCACGAACGTTAAAACTTGTAAAAACTATATGATGACATATATATGGTTATATATATAGTTAACATGATATTATGATAAGTAAACATATCATTAAGTATATTAATAATGAACTACATATGTAAAAAGAAGACTACTAACTTAATGATTTTGAAACGAGACATATATGTAACGATTATCGTTGTAACGACATTTAATGTATATATATCATATTAAGAGATATTCGTACATCATAATATCATGATAATATAATAATTTAAAATCTCATTTGATATTATAAACATTGGGTTAACAAAATTTAACAAGATCGTTAACCTAAAGGTTTCAAAACAACACTTACATGAAACGACTAACGATGACTTAACGACTCAGTTAAAATGTATATACATGTAGTGTTTTATATGTATTCATACACTTTTGAAAGACTTCAAGACACTTATCAAAATACTTCTACTTAACAAAAATGCTTACAATTACATCCTCGTTCAGTTTCATCATCAATTCTACTCGTATGCACCCGTATTCGTACTCGTACAATACACAGCTTTTAGATGTATGTACTTTTGGTATATACACTCCAATGATCAGCTCTTAGCAGCCCATGTGAGTCACCTAACACATGTGGGAACCATCATTTGGCAACTAGCATGAAATATCTCATAAAATTACAAAAATACGAGTAATCATTCATGACTTATTTACATGAAAACAAAATTACATATCCTTTATATCTAATCCGTACACCAACGACTAAAAACACCTACAAACACTTTCATTCTTCAATTTTCTTCATCTAATTGATCTCTCTCAAGTTCTATCTTCAAGTTCTAAGTGTTCTTCATAAATTCTACAAGTTCTAGTTTCATAAAATCAAGAATACTTCCAAGTTTGCTAGCTTACTTCCAATCTTGTAGATTGATCATCCAACCTCAAGAAATATTTCTTATTTACAGTAAGATATCTTTCTAATACAAGGTAATACTCATATTCAAACTTTGATTCAATTTCTATAACTATAACAATCTTATTTCGAGTAAAAATCTTACTTGAACTGTTCTCGTGTCATGATTCTGCTTCAAGGACTTTCAAGTCATCCAAGGATCCTTTAAAGCTAGATCTATTTTTCTCATTTCCAGTAGGTTTACCTACTAAACTTGAGGTAGTAATGATGTTCATAACATCATTCGATTCATATATATAAAACTATCTTATTCGAAGATTTAAACTCGTAATCACTAGAACATAGTTTAGTTAATTCTAAACTTGTTCGCAAACAAAAGTTAATCCTTCTAACTTGACTTTTAAAATTAACTAAACACATGTTCTATATCTATATGATATGCTAACTTAATGATTTAAAACCTGGAAACACGAAAAACACCGTAAAACCGGATTTACGCCGTCGTAGTAACACCGCGTGCTGTTTTGGGTTAGTTAATTAAAAACTATGATAAAATTTGATTTAAAAGTTGTTCTTCTGGGAAAATTATTTTTCTTATGAACATGAAACTATATCCAAAAATCATGGTTAAACTCAAAGTGGAAGTATGTTTTCTAAAATGGTCATCTAGACGTCGTTCTTTCGACTGAAATGACTACCTTTACAAAAATAACTTGCAACTTATATTTCCGACTATAAACCTATACTTTTTATGTTTAGATTCATAAAATAGAGTTCAATATGAAACCATAGCAATTTGATTCACTCAAAACGGATTTAAAATGAAAAAGTTATGGGTAAAACAAGATTGGATAATTTTTCTTGTTGTAGCAACGTGAAAATTGGTAACAAATCTATATTAATTATATCCTAGCTAACTTATATTGTATTATACATGTATTCTAATATATTATGTAATCTTGAGATACCATAGACACGTATGCAAATGTTTTGACATATCATATCGACCCATGTGTATATATTATTTGGAACAACCATAGACACTCTATATGCAGTAATGTGGGAGTTAGCTATACAGGGTTGAGGTTGATTCCAAAAATACATATACTTTGAGTTGTGATCTAGCCTGAGACATGTATACACTGACTTAATAATATATATATCGATTTATTTCTGTATATCTAACGTTGGACAACTAGTTGTAGGTTACTAACGAGGACAGCTGACTTAATAAACTTAAAACATCAAAATGTATTAAAAGTGTTGTAAATATATTTTGAACATACTTTGATATATATGTATATATTGTTATAGGTTCGTGAATCGACCAGTGGCCAAGTCTTACTTCCCGACGAAGTAAAAATCTGTGAAAGTGAGTTATAGTCCCACTTTTAAAATCTAATATTTTTGGGATGAGAATACATACAGGTTTTATAAATGATTTACAAAATAGACACGAGTACGTGAAACTGCATTCTATGGTTGAATTATCGAAATCGAATATGCCCCTTTTTATTAAGTCTGGTAATCTAAGAATTAGGGAACAGACACCCTAATTGACGCGAATCCTAAAGATAGATCTATTGGGCCTAACAAACCCCATCCAAAGTACCGGATGCTTTAGTACTTCGAAATTTATATCATATCCGAAGGGTGTCCCGGAATGATGGGGATATTCTTATATATGCATCTTGTTAATGTCGGTTACCAGGTGTTCACCATATGAATGATTTTTATCTCTATGTATGGGATGTGTATTGAAATATGAAATCTTGTGGTCTATTGTTACGATTTGATATATATAGGTTAAACCTATAACTCGCCAACATTTTTGTTGACGTTTTAAGCATGTTTATTCTCAGGTGATTATTAAGAGCTTCCGCTGTCGCATACTTAAATAAGGACGAGATTTGGAGTCCATGCTTGTATGATATTGTGTAAAAACTGCATTAAAGAAACTTATTTTGTTGTAACATATTTGTATTGTAAACCATTATGTAATGGTCGTGTGTAAACAGGATATTTTAGATTATCATTATTTGATAATCTACGTAAAGCTTTTTAAACCTTTATTGATGAAATAAAGGTTATGGTTTGTTTTAAAATGAATGCAGTCTTTGAAAAACGTCTCATATAGAGGTCAAAACCTCGCAACGAAATCAATTAATATGGAACGTTTTTAATCAATAAGAACGGGACATTTCAGTTGGTATCAGAGCGTTGGTCTTAGAGAACCAGAATTTTGCATTAGTGTGTCTTATCTAGTTTGTTAGGATGCATTAGTGAGTCTGGACTTCGACCGTGTTTACTTGAAAAATGATTGCTTAACAAATTTTGTTGGAAACTATATATTTTTAACATGTGAATATTATGTGATATATTAATCTCTTAACGCGTTTGATATTATGTGATAGATGTCTACCTCTAGAACAAGTCCCATTGAGTCACCTAACAATAATGAAGAGTCAAATGTAAATTGGAATGATTCGTGGGCTGATTCACAAGTTCCCGAAGAGGAACCGGAAGAAGTGTCGGAACCGAAAGAAGAATCAGAACCAGAAGAAGAATCGGAACCGGATGAAGAAATAGAACCGGTGGGGGAAATAATAAAACGGTTAAGTAAAAGAAAATCCTCAACCAACCGACCAAGGTTAATTATGGTCAATGGTGTTTCCGCCAAGGAAGCAAAATATTGGGAGGATTACCAATTCTCTGATGAATCGGATTCCGACGAGAATTCCGATGATGTTATAGAAATTACCCCAACTAAATTTAAAAAGGCAAAAGAAAATAATAAGGGAAAGGGCATAAAAATAGAGAAATCTAATTCCAACCCCGATGAACTTTATATGTATCGTCAACCCCCAAAGTCCTTAAGTTGTAACAATGACCCGGGAACCTCTAAACCACCAGGTTTTTCTAAACCAATGTGGATAACGATGGCTCGTATTAGGGGAACATCATATATCCCTAGAAACTTGGCAAAACGAACCAAAACCGAAGAAGAAGAAACAAGCGAGTCGGTATAAGATAGTTGTATTCGTGTGGTGTAATATAAGTAATATAGTGTGCTTATGCTTTATGATATATGTAAAAATTGCTTGTATTAATAAGTATTTTTTTTATGAATCTAACTCTTGTCTATTTTACAGTATAAAAACACAAAATGGATAGACAACCTAATATTTTAAGAGACCTACCCGGAGACATGATTGATGAAATCTTGTCTAGAGTCGGTCAGAATTCTTCGGCACAACTATTTAAGGCGAGATCAGTTTGTAAGACATTCGAAGAACGTTCCATGAATGCCTTGGTTTATAAAAGGCTTTCGTTCGAAAGATGGGGGATATCACATTGGGAAATCTATAGGTTACGATGTGTTTACTTTGACGCATATATTGCGGGGAACCCAAATGCTATTTTACGCAATGGGTTAAGAAATTATTTTGACTCAATATATCTGAATATTGGACTTCGTGATTTAGAAAAAGCGACTAACATGCAACATAAAGAAGCATGTTATGCTTACGGATTAGTAATGTTCACTTCTCACCAAAGTGAGAACAAGAACATCGGGCTACAACTATTAAACAAAACGTTCCCACAAGTGACGGAGTCGGTAATTGGGGTAAGAAATGAGGTTTTTAGATTGTTACGGGACTGTTGGACATTACGTAACCCTCGTCCCTTTGACGACGTTACAACACACTGTCTTATCAACGGCCATAACGGTTATGTTCCACAAGACCAAGGATGGGAAGTAATCATAGTAAAACCAGAATGCATGACTTGTTTCTGGACGTATGAATTACGTGTCTTTATTGCCTTTGCTGAACGACTTGTGTACTAGCTAGAATTATCTTCACAACCATCTTGTATCAAATTTATTGTGTGCTATATTTCATGCTATATGTAAAATAAGCGGTATTGTAAGTTTGTAAAATATTGTGTAAAAGTTTGAACGCGAAATATTATTATAATCAGTTTTTCATATAGAATTGTAGTAGTTGAATTGTATATTAGCTACTAAGTATGAACTTAACGGGTAGGTACTACCCAAATTTAAACTTATAAAACGCTAATATGAAGAAAAAGCTTTTATAAATGAGTTCATATTATGCTACGAAATACTATTAACTACTCTTAATATTCTGTATGATTAACTTGTTCCATTTGACTATTTTGAAGGAAATGGCACCGACTACTCGACACACCGTGAATATGAATGAAGAGGAATTCCGTACTTTTCTAGCTTCAAACATAGCCGCAGTACAGGCTGCGTTACATACCAACAATAACCTTGGATCTAGCAGTACAGGAAATCGTGTAGGATGCACCTACAAAGAATTCACTGCCTGCAAACCTTTGGAATTTGATGGAACCGAAGGACCGATCGGATTGAAACGGTGGACCGAGAAGGTCGAATCGGTGTTTGCCATAAGTAAGTGTACTGAAGAGGACAAAGTGAAGTACGCTACGCATACCTTCACAGGTTCTGCGTTAACATGGTGGAATACCTATCTAGAGCAAGTGGGACAAGACGATGCGTACGCATTACCGTGGTCAGTATTCAAGCACTTGATGAACGAGAAGTACCGTCCCAGAACCGAGGTCAATAAGCTCAAGACAGAACTTAGAGGGTTACGAACCCAAGGATTTGATATTACCACGTACGAAAGACGATTCACAGAATTGTGCCTATTATGTCCGGGAGCATTCGAAGATGAGGAAGAGAAGATCGATGCGTTTGTGAAAGGATTACCAGAAAGAATCCAAGAAGATATAAGTTCACACGAGCCCTCCTCCATACAACAGGCATGTAGAATAGCTCACAAACTAGTGAACCAGATTGAAGAAAGAATTAAAGAACAGACTGCTGAAGAGGCCAATGTGAAGCAAGTCAAAAGAAAGTGGGAGGAAAACGGTGATAAGAATTACCAATACAACAACAACAGCAATTACAACAATAATCGCAAAAATTATCCCAACAATCGCAACATCAATCGCAACTATAACAAACGGCCCAACAACAACAACAACAACAGCAGCAACTACAACAATCATCCCAACAACAATAATAACCGCAACAAAAACAACAATCAGAAGCAGCTATGCCAAAGGTGTGAAAAGTATCACTCGGGGTTCTGCACCAAATTTTGCAACAAGTGTAAAAGAAATGGTCATAGCGCGGTGAAGTGTGAGGTCTACGGACCAGGGGTTAATAGAACAAAAGGAACAAATGGTGTCGGAACGAGTAATGGCGGAGGAAGTAGTGTCGGAGCAAGTTATGCCAATGTAGTTTGTTATAAATGTGGAAAACCGGGCCACATTATTAGAAATTGCCCGAACCAGGAGAACACGAATGGACAAGGCCGCGGAAGAGTTTTCAATATTAATGCGGCAGAGGCACAGGAAGACCCGGAGTTTGTTACGGGTACGTTTCTTATTGAAAATAAATCTGCTTACGTTTTATTTGATTCGGGTGCGGATAGAAGCTATATGAGTAGAGATTTTTGTGCTAAATTAAGTTGTCCATTGACGCCTTTGGATAGTAAATTTTTACTCGAATTAGCAAAGGGTAAATTAATTTCAGCAGATAATATATGTCGGAATCGAGAAATTAAACTGGTTAGCGAAATATTTAAGATTGATTTGATACCTGTAGAGTTAGGGAGTTTTGATGTGATAATCGGTATGGACTGGTTGAAAGAAGTGAAAGCAGAGATCGTTTGTTACAAAAATGCAATTCGCATTATACGAGAAAAAGGAAAACCCTTAATGGTGTACGGAGAAAAGGGCAACACGAAGCTACATATTATTAGTAATTTGAAGGCACAAAAACTAATAAGAAAAGGTTGCTATGCTGTTCTAGCACACGTCAAAAAAGTACAAACTGAAGAAAAGAGCATCAATGATGTTCCCATTGCAAAAGAATTTCCCGATGTATTTCCGAAAGAATTACCGGGATTACCCCCACATCGATCCGTTGAATTTCAAATAGATCTTGTACCAGGAGCTGCACCAATAGCTCGTGCTCCTTACAGACTCGCACCCAGCGAGATGAAAGAACTGCAAAGCCAATTACAAGAACTTTTAGAGCGTAGTTTCATTCGACCAAGCACATCACCGTGGGGAGCTCCTGTTTTGTTTGTCAAGAAGAAAGATGGTACATTCAGGTTGTGTATCAACTACCGAGAGTTGAACAAACTTACCATCAAGAACCACTACCCACTACCGAGAATCGACGACTTATTTGATCAACTACAAGGCTCGTCTGTTTATTCAAAGATTGACTTACATTCCGGGTATCATCAAATGCGGGTGAAAGAAGATGATATTCCAAAGACTGCTTTCAGAACACGTTACGGTCATTACGAGTTTATGGTCATGCCGTTTGGTTTAACTAATGCACCAGCTGTGTTCATGGACCTTATGAACCGAGTGTGTGGACCATACCTTGACAAGTTTGTCATTGTTTTCATTGATGACATACTTATTTACTCAAAGAATGACCAAGAACATGGTGAACATTTGAGAAAGGTGTTAGAAGTATTGAGGAAGGAAGAATTGTAAGCTAAGTTTTCAAAGTGTGCATTTTGGTTGGAAGAAGTTCAATTCCTCGGTCACATAGTGAACAAAGAAGGTATTAAGGTGGATCCGGCAAAGATAGAAACTGTTGAAAAGTGGAAAACCCCGAAAACTCCGAAACACATACGCCAGTTTTTAGGACTAGCTGGTTACTACAGAAGGTTCATCCAAGACTTTTCCAGAATAGCAAAACCCTTGACTGCATTAACGCATAAAGGGAAGAAATTTGAATAGAATGATGAACAAGAGAAAGCGTTTCAGTTATTGAAGAAAAAGCTAACTACGGCACCTATATTGTCATTGCCTGAAGGGAATGATGATTTTGTGATTTATTGTGATGCATCAAAGCAAGGTCTCGGTTGTGTATTAATGCAACGAACGAAGGTGATTGCTTATGCGTCTAGACAATTGAAGATTCACGAACAAAATTATACGACGCATGATTTGGAATTAGGCGCAGTTGTTTTTGCATTAAAGACTTGGAGGCACTACTTATATGGGGTCAAAAGTATTATATATACCGACCACAAAAGTCTTCAACACATATTTAATCAGAAACAACTGAATATGAGGCAGCGTAGGTGGATTGAATTATTGAATGATTACGACTTTGAGATTCGTTACCACCCGGGGAAGGCAAATGTGGTAGCCGATGCCTTGAGCAGGAAGGACAGAGAACCCATTCGAGTAAAATCTATGAATATAATGATTCATAATAACATTACTACTCAAATAAAGGAGGCACAACAAGGAGTTTTAAAAGAGGGAAATTTAAAGGATGAAATACCCAAAGGATCGGAGAAGCATCTTAATATTCGGGAAGACGGAACCCGGTATAGGGCTGAAAGGATTTGGGTACCAAAATTTGGAGATATGAGAGAAATGGTACTTAGAGAAGCTCATAAAACCAGATACTTAATACATCCTGGAACGGGGAAGATGTACAAGGATCTCAAGAAACATTTTTGGTGGCCGGGTATGAAAGCCGATGTTGCTAAATACGTAGGAGAATGTTTGACGTGTTCTAAGGTCAAAGCTGAGCATCAGAAACCATCAGGTCTACTTCAACAATCTAAAATCCCGGAATGGAAATGGGAAAACATTACCATAGATTTCATCACTAAATTGCCAAGGACTGCAAGTGGTTTTGATACTATTTGGGTAATAGTTGATCGTCTCACCAAATCAGCACACTTCCTACCAATAAGAGAAGATGACAAGATGGAGAAGTTAGCACGACTGTATTTGAAGGAAGTCATCTCCAGACATGTAATACTAATCTCTATTATCTCTGATAGGGATGGCAGATTTATTTCAAGATTCTGGCAGACATTACAACAAGCATTAGGAACTCGTCTAGACATGAGTACTGCCTATCATCCACAAACTGATGGGCAGAGCGAAAGGACGATACAAACGCTTGAAGACATGCTACGAGCATGTGTTATTGATTTCGGAAACAGTTGGGATCGACATCTACCGTTAGCAGAATTTTCCTACAACAATAGCTACCATTCAAGCATTGAGATGGCGCCGTTTGAAGCACTTTATGGTAGAAAGTGCAGGTCTCCAATTTGTTGGAGTGAAGTGGGGGATAGACAGATTACGGGTCCGGAGATTATACAAGAAACTACCGAGAAGATCATCCAAATTCAACAACAGTTGAAAACCGCCCAAAGTTGACAAAAGAGCTACGCTGACATTAAAAGAAAAGATATAGAATTTGAAATTGGAGAGATGGTCATGCTTAAAGTTGCACCTTGGAAAGGCGTTGTTCGATTTGGTAAACGAGGAAAATTAAATCCAAGGTATATTGGACCATTCAAGATTATTGATCGTGTCGGACCAGTAGCTTACCGACTTGAGTTACCTCAACAACTCGCGGCTGTACATAACACTTTCCACGTCTCGAATTTGAAGAAATGTTTTGCTAAAGAAGATCTCACTATTCCGTTAGATGAAATCCAAATCAACGAAAAACTTCAATTCATCGAAGAACCCGTCGAAATAATGGATCGTGAAGTTAAAAGACTTAAGCAAAACAAGATACCAATTGTTAAGGTTCGATGGAATGCTTGTAGAGGACCCGAGTTCACCTGGGAGCATGAAGATCAGATGAAGAAGAAATACCCGCATCTATTTCCAGAAGATTCGTCAACACCTTCAACAGCTTAAAATTTCGGGACGAAATTTATTTAACGGGTAGGTACTGTAGTGACCCGAACTTTTCCATGTTTATATATATTAATTGAGATTGATATTTACATGATTAAATGTTTCCAACATGTTAAGCAATCAAACTTGTTAAGACTTGATTAATTGAAATATGTTTCATATAGACAATTGACCACCCAAGTTGACCGGCGATTCACGAACGTTAAAACTTGTAAAAACGACATGACGATATATATATGGATATACATATGGTTAACATGAGATTATGATAAGTAAGTATCTCCATAAGTATATTATAAATGAGTTATATACATATAAACAAGACTACTAACTTAAGGATTTCGAAACGAGACATATATGTAACGATTATCGTTGTAACGACATTTAAATGTATATATATCATATTAAGATATATTAATATATCATAATATCATGATAATATAATAATTTAACATCTCATTAGATATAATAAATAATGGGTTAACAACATTAATTGAGATCGTTAACTTAAAGGTTTCAAAACAACACTTACATGTAACGACAAACGATGACTTAACGACTCAGTTAAAATGTATATACATGTAGTGTATTTAGATGTATTAAAATACTTTTGGAAGACTTCAAGACATATATCAAAACACACATACTTAACGAAAATGGTTACAGTTACTTTCCCATTCTTTTCTTTCATCAAGAATTCTAGTCGTATTCTTACCCGTATTATACACAACTTCAAAACGTACTTACTATGGGTATATACCAATAGGAACTAGCATGGGATTCCACTCTTGATTATGTCATGTATGACTAATCAATTTTAACTTCTACCATGAGCTAGTCAACTAACTAGAACTCCTTTTAACCCCACTCACCACTCACCAATTACCACTCATCATTCACTCCATTTCACTTCCAATTCTCTTTCTAATTCTCTCTCAACACACACACACTATTATGAACGTATTTTTCCAGTAGTTAATCATCATCTTCATCAAAAATCACTTCAAGAATCAACCTATAATCATCATAGGAAGAACACTTCAAAAATCCCTTCAAGTTTACTAATTTACTTCCAAGCTTTCTAATCCATTCCAAGTAATCATCTAAGATCAAGTAACCTTTGTTATATACTGTAGGTTATCTTTCTTATTCAAGGTAATATTCATATTCAAACTTTGATTCAATTTCTATAACTATAAACTATCTTAATTCGAGTAAAAATCTTACTTGAACTTGTTTTTGTGTCATGATCCTACTTCAAGAACTTTCAAGCCATCCAAGATCCTTTGAAGCTAGATCATTTCTTGTCACTTCCAGTAGGTTTACCTACTAAACTTGAGGTAGTAATGATGTTCATAACATCATTCGATTCATATATATATAAAACTATCTTATTCGAAGGTTTAAACTCGTAATCACTAGAACATAGTTTAGTTAATTCTAAACTTGTTCGCAAACAAAAGTTAATACTTCTAACTTGACTTTTAAAATTAACTAAACACATGTTCTATATCTATATGATATGCTAACTTAATGATTTAAAACCTAGAAACACGAAAAACACCGTAAAACCGGATTTACGCCGCCGTAGTAACACCGCGGGCTGTTTTGGGTTAGTTAATTAAAAACTATGATAAAATTTGATTTAAAAGTTGTTATTCTGAGAAAATGATTTTTATTATGAACATGAAACTATATCCAAAAATTATGGTTAAACTCAAAGTGGAAGTATGTTTTCTAAAATGGTCATCTAGACGTCGTTCTTTCGACTGAAATGACTACCTTTACAAAAAAGACTTGTAACTTATTTTTTCGACTATAAACCTATACTTTTTCTGTTTAGATTCATAAAATAGAGTTCAATATGAAACCATAGCAATTTGATTCACTCAAAACGGATTTAAAATGAAGAAGTTATGGGTAAAACAAGATTAGATAATTTTTCTCATTTTAGCTACGTGAAAATTGGTAACAAATCTATTCCAACCATAACTTAATCAACTTGTATTGTATATTATGTAATCTTGAGATACCATAGACACGTATACAATGTTTCGACCTATCATGTCGACACATCTATATATATTTCGGAACAACCATAGACACTCTATATGTGAATGTTGGAGTTAGCTATACAGGGTTGAGGTTGATTTCAAAATATGTATAGTTTGAGTTTTGATCAATACTGAGATACGTATACACTGGGTCGTGGATTGATTCAAGATAATATTTATCGATTTATTTCTGTATATCTAACTGTGGATAACTAGTTGTAGGTTACTAACGAGGACAGCTGACTTAATAAACTTAAAATATCAAAATATATTAAAAGTGTTGTAAATATATTTTGAACATACTTTGATATATATGTATATATTGTTATAGGTTCGTGAATCAACCAGTGGCCAAGTCTTACTTCCCGACGAAGTAAAAATCTGTGAAAGTGAGTTATAGTCCCACTTTTAAAATCTAATATTTTTGGGATGAGAATACATGCAGGTTTTATAAATGATTTACAAAATAGACACAAGTACGTGAAACTGCATTCTATGGTTGAATTATCGAAATCGAATATGCCCCTTTTTATTAAGTCTGGTAATCTAAGAATTAGGGAACAGACACCCTAATTGACGCGAATCCTAAATATAGATCTATTGGGCCTAACAAACCCCATCCAAAGTACCGGATGCTTTAGTAATTCGAAATTTATATCATATCCGAAGGGTGTCCCGGAATGATGGGGATATTCTTATATATGCATCTTGTTAATGTCGGTTACCAGGTGTTCACCATATGAATGATTTTTATCTCTATGTATGGGATGTGTATTGAAATATGAATTCTTGTGGTCTATTGTTACGATTTGATATATATAGGTTAAACCTATAACTCACCAACATTTTTGTTGACGTTTTAAGCATGTTTATTCTCAGGTGATTATTAAAAGCTTCCGCTGTCGCATACTTAAATAAGGACGAGATTTGGAGTCCATACTTGTATGATATTGTGTAAAAACTGCATTCAAGAAACTTATTTTGTTGTAACATATTTGTATTGTAAACCATTATGTAATGGTCGTGTGTAAACAGGATATTTTTGATTATCATTATTTGATAATCTACGTAAAGCTTTTTAAACCTTTATTGATGAAATAAAGGTTATGGTTTGTTTTAAAATGAATGCAGTCTTTGAAAAACGTCTGATATAGAGGTCAAAACCTCGCAACGAAATCAATTAATATGGAACGTTTTTAATCAATAAGAACGGGACATTTCACTTATGGGTACCTTTGAAACATACACTCACTTGAGACTAATTAGACCACGAAACAAAGTTTAAGTCTCTAATACATACATGAATCCATCGGCACACAATAAACAATAATAAGGCATATTTATACCAAAGACGAAAATACCTGAAACATAATCGTTGGACCCTTGTTCTTCACTGACCCTCAGATAGTCACGCTCTAACCTCCTAACCCGATCGACAAATGATTCGGAGCACTCCAACTTACGGTGTCCCTTCTTTTGGTAAATAAAGCACTTGATTGTGCTTAAAGGTACACTCGTACAATCCCGTTCCAAATGACCTCATCCTCCACACCTAAAGCACGTAGGCCCATAACCTCCCTTAATCCTCTTCTTCACTTTTTCAACACCTTCGGGCGTACTTCTCGTCCTCTTACTAGGAGCACCTCTTGATTTCAACTTTCTCTTACCCAAAGAGTGATCCGCAAATTTTGGAGCATGAGATTTAATCCCCATAGTTGCTCATTTGTCACCGACACCTTGAGGTTTAGGAAACCTCTTTTCTAACTCTCCCTTCACGACCTTAGGCACTTGGTCTCGGACCATCTCGGTCACTATTCCCTCGAACGACTCTTGGAGAAATTGTTTAACCTTGTCGGCGAAAATCGAAATATAGCGTTCGAACTCGGCCTCAATCCTTAACGTTAACTCATCCTTCCCTTCGTGAATAGGCTCACTCGTTCCACATCCATCTTTCGTTTTCATTCTAAGGAATGCAAACGATTAGATCACGAGCGTATAAACCATACGCACAACACCGTTCCATCTTGGTAAACACTCGTCGTACATAACTTGTTAGACATGATTTGCACCTGTAATAAGGTTTGCAAGTCCTTATTACGCATACACGCCGTATCAACTTGTTAGTACAACGACCGCCCCGCTCGATGATATAAACAAACACAAACAAATTCTGCACGACAAATCACACGCGAGAATTATTATCACAACACAATAATTTATTAATAATATCCGCATTACTAATATAAACGTTAGTTCACTTACAAACGAGGCACTAACTATAACCCGTTCCGACCCGTAATCCTACAAGTCCCGCAACAAATTAAGCACACACAAAAGTCTAAGTCTAGGCACCTATCTCAAGTCACACAAATCCCTTAGACCATGCTCTGATACCACTTGTAACAACCCAAACCAACCCGCGAACAAACCACGTGAAAATACAAAATAAAAAAAATTTGCTGCACAGTGAACTGGAGCGGCGCGCCATTCGGGTCTGTCCGGAAAGTCTCAAAATGCGAAAAAGATTGACTAGTTCCCGACACTTTTAGACGAAACGCTTTTTACCATACATACAAATATGTAAAACTAACCTGTTTCAAATATAAAATCAATGTTTTACAAGCGGGGCCCACATCGGCCGTTTTACGAGTTTAATACAATTTACGAGTTTCGACCACCAAAAAGTTTAAGTTCCAAACTACACAATGAGCATGGCATTTGGGATTAAACTACCCAACTATCGGTCAAACTCCAAGAGCTACTAAAGCCAAAAGCGTCCCCTAGCATCAAGCGGGATCTCTAGTCCAAAACGATGCCCTTACCCTTGTCCAAAACCGAACCTATAAAAATAGTAAACAACGAGAGGTAAGCAAAGCTTAGTGAATGCAATAATTATACGAATACATATATAATTATACCTACTTGCATACACTTACACACCAAACCGCAAGCACGCTAGCATACACATTTAGCGTATCGTCATAATAACAAGCTATAAATCTCCAATACCACAAGCTAGCATAACAACCGCATATGAATATAACTCGAATAATATAATACGCTTACAACATAAATAACCATGGTTAACCAATAGTACAAGGGAACGCGATCGCGAAAACGCCATCGGTGTTCGTAACATCCGTTAGGGCACTTAACACCTCACACCACTAACCCCTAGGGTGGCACCTTAACACCTCGGCACATCACCCCGAGTGGCATCTTAACACCTCGATGCATCACTCATTATTTTACGGAGTGGTGTCTTAACACCTCGACACTACACTCCTAGGTGGCATCTTAACACCTCGATGCTACACCCGAGTGACATCTTAACACCTCGATGCTACACTCTTCACGTGAAACATGGTGTCTTAGCACCTCGACACTACACATTTCACACTACAACAAATAGATACATTATATACATACGCATATAATTATTCCACTCACCTCGAATACTTGAAGAACGTATTCCGTGATCTTAACTTCCTCTGCCGACTTCACGCAAATCACCTACGCAAAGTATAAATGCAAATAAGCTACTCACTATGCGTATTTGACCTAAACAACACTTATGTTCTTCAAGAACATCCTACTTGACTAACTTTGACCAACTTTGACCAATGACCATTTTTCCCTCGAAAACCTTCATAATCACAAATGACTTGTGATTATGCCTCAACAACATCATTTAAACATGGCTTGGTCAATCGATCACTCGTTTAAACACACGACCCGCCCATTTGGTCCCTAAGTGTGTTTTACACCATTTTATGCATAAAACGATACTCGAAAATCCAAAACTAACGAGACCACTTCCCACGTTCCCGAAATACCTAAATACACCTCTTTTAGGCTTTAAACGCATTTTAGATTAACATTTACACAAAACCCATTTTGACCTAAAAACTAGTCAAAACACCAAATTTATGAACTTACACTTCTAATCACTTATAACCTAAGTTAGCTAGTGATTTAAACACTTGAACATGCTCATGAACTAACCAATTTCATCATCCAACCCTAAACCCACCAAAATGGTCTTCCTTATCAATTACTAGTTTAAATCTTCCATTTAACAACTAGTGGGTTTTTATCAAGAACATACAATCAAAAGCCCTAATTATGAACATCAACTTGAATACGAATTTCGGAGTTAAGACTTACCACTACTATCTACTCGTAGCCGTGAACGAGGTGAATAACTTTTCTTCCTATGCCTTGACCCGAATTCTTCTTCTTCCTCTTCAATTGGAGCTTTATCCCACTAGAACTTTTTCTCTCTCAAGGGTTTGAAGTGTGTGGGTGAAGGAGAAATGAGTTAGGATAAGGTTTTGGATCAGTTTTGATGACCCCAAACTGACCCCAAGTGAAAAGACCAAAGTACCCCTCATTTAAGCACTTAAAAATGCTAAAAAAATGCATCAGACACTTTCGGCGCGCCGCGCCAAATGGTGGGGCGCCGCTCCAATATGCAGGTCAGATTTCAGAAACTTGTTTTGGCCATAACTTTTTGACCGTAGCTCCGTTTTCGATGAATCAAATATCGTTGGAAACGTAATAAGATATTATTTCCAATGGTAAGGTTTTGAAACATCAACTCAAACTTTATTTGGGGTCAAAAAGATACGTACACACCTTGTCACTTCAGACCACGTCCAGTTTTCTTCGACGTTCGAGCAAGCAATATGTACACTTCATACACGCATCATACACCATAAATACATTATGTACAATAAATATTTGGGTCTTACAGTATATGTGTATATATATATATGTGTATATATATATATATATATATATATATATATATATATATATATATATATATATATATATAATTTGATATGAAAAAGTTATCAAATTATTATACTCATATTATTATTATCAATATTTTATTACTTATATCATTTTTATTAGTATTATTTTGTTATTAGCATTATTAACAATTACTATATTATTATTATTATTATTATTAATTAAATAATATTAATTAAAATTGAACGTACGATACAGAATCAATTTATGTTTAACTTCACGACCCTAATATATCTGAAATTTGTTTGTTGTCTCTTATTTACGCTACAAACTGGATTTCCAATCACAGAAGAGATTAAAAAAAGCTGTTAGCAATCGTTATTAAGGCAATTTTTATTTTTTTATTTTCTGTCCTGGTGTCTGATTAAATCGATATCCTAATCTAATATGTAATCAATCAATTTCCTGTGTTAGATTAGTCTTACGACTTTCTTTCATCAACTAACAACTTTACATTACATCTATATGCCACAATTCAATTGAAATTAATTGAATAACCCAAGATAAAACCCAGTACCTCTGTTCTTATGCCATTTTACAAAAAAACTTGATTTTAAAACAATTATCAAAATGTAAAATGCAGATAGGATAGAAATCCTCTAGTGAAAAGTTCTGCAAAATTTCAAAACTCAATTTCTAATATCGACTTCAAATTTTGGGAGTCAAACTTTAAATTCAAAAGTCAAAGGCTTTGTTCTTCACAAAATTTGACTTCCTGTTAGCATTTTAAGTTCAATTGATGAATAAAAAAGTTTCTAGGAGTCGTTTACAACTTCTTTCATGTTATAATTATTAGCTAAAACGGTCTAAATTGTCAAAATGTGATTCGAGTTCACCATTTTTTTTAAAAGTACCAGCGTCTGTCTGTTTTAATTCTTTTTGTTGTCTGTTGATTTGAAATCGCAATTACAAGTTGTAAATATATGTTTCAATATTCAATCTTAAGTCAAAACATTCAATAGCTGCGAAATCGGTTGTGGTTCGTGTCAATTTAAGGTTAGTGAAGAAGAAGCATATCAGATACGAGTTATATTTAACTGAAATCGAATATAAATCAAAAAAGTAAACTTGGTCGGATGGTTAGGAGTGTTATGGGTGGGCGTGAGGTCGCGGGTTCTAGCCCGGGCAAGGGCATTCTTTCTTTTTTGCTATTTTCTTAAAGGTATAAATATAATTATTCTTATTATTATTATTATCATTTATTATTATTATTGTTGTTATTATTATTTTTATTAGTAAAATTATTCAATGTTATTATTATCCTTATTCTAATTAGTATTATTAACCTAGTTATTATTAAGATTAAAACTATTATAACTATAAATATAATAAGTATTATTATTATTATTATTATGAATAAGATTTTTGTTATTAGTAATATATAACCATTTATATTGATTAGTAATATTATTGTATTATTAATATTAGTATTATTATTATTATTATAATTTCAAGAGTATTAAACATATTAATAACATAAATATATAATAAAACTTAAGAGGATAAAGATTATAGAAATTAGATATGATTATACGAATACATGTAAAAGTTATGATTATAGATACAAATTAATGTTATAAGACACCATAATTGTTATCATAGAAACTTGACACGATGGTTATGATTTCCATGAATAGGAATATACAGATTTTAAAAATATTATTACAATTATAAAAATAGAAATCTTGGATATAAAGATTAGTAGAAAAATTACTGAATTAGAATTTTAATTAATTTATGATTCATAGGAATTACTAAAATTATAATAACTATTATTATTATAGCACAACTTACTATTATATTTGCTAATATCATTATTTCCAATAACATTATTATTATTATTATTATTATTATTATTATTATTATTATTATTATTATTATTATCACTTTTATCAATATTATTATTAAATACCACTATTTTTATTAACTTTAGTATTATCAGAATTAATAATAATTTCATAAACAAATGATCTGCGTATAAAAGATATATATTTAATATACATAACTTAACTATATTGATATATCTATATATAAAATGAAAATGCACATAATGAAACTTATTAATCTACTATATATATAAAACACATCACTAAGAATAATATACAAATTCGATGACGATTATGCGTATTAACATATACAAAAATGATATAGGTTCGTGAATCTGAGGTCAACCCTGCATTGTTCAGTATTGTTATATGTATTTTTACTACAAAATACAATAGGTAAGTTTCATTTGCTCCCTTTTTAAATACTTTTGCAATATATATTTTTGGGACTGAGAATACATGCACTGCTTTTATAACTATTTTACAAAATAGACACAAGTAAATGAAACTACATTCTATGGGGATTATTAAACCGAATATGCCCCTTTTTATTCTGGTAATATAAGAATTAGGGAACAGACACCATAATTGACGCGAATCCTAAAGATAGATCTATTGGGCCCAACAAGCCCCATCCAAAGTACCGGATGCTTTAGTACTTCGAATTTATCATGTCCGAAGGGAGTCCCGGAATGATAGGGGATATTCTATATGCATCTTGTTAAGGTCGGTTACCAGGTGTTCAATCCATATGAATGAGTTTTGTCTCTATGCATGGGACGTATATTTATGAGAAATGGAAATTAAAATCTTGTGGTCTATTAAAATGATGAAAATGATCGATTATGATAAACTAATGAACTCACCAACCTTTTGGTTGACACTTGAAAGCATGTTTATTCTCAGGTACGAAAGAAATCTTCCGCTGTGCATTTGCTCATTTTAGAGACATTACTTGGAGTCATTCATGACATATTTCAAAAGACGTTGCATTCGAGTCGTCGAGTTCATCAAGATTATTATCAAGTCATTTATAGTTTAGATATATTATGAAATGGTATGCATGCCTGTCAACTTACGATGAAATGAAAGTTTGTCTTCTAAAAATGAATGCAATGTTTGTAAAATGTTTCATATAGAGGTCAAGTACCTCGCAATGTAGTCAACTATTGTGAATCGTTTGTAATCGATATGGACTTCGTCCAGATGGATTAGGACGGGTCACGTCAGTTGGTATCAGAGAGGTGGTCTTAGCGAACCAGTTAGTGTGTCTAACTGATAGTTGATTAGATGCATTAGTGGGTCTGGACTTTGACCGTGTCTGCATGTCAAAAGTTTTGCTTATCTGTTATTGTTACCTTTGCCTGACAGCTTCCATAGATTCCTCCGTAACTTATGGGATTTTAGTATAATATATGCATATGTAAATTATGTATTGCAGGGTACTAATCTACACCTTATAATCTATTTCTTATCGAAAATCCTTCATTTGATCGTACGATATGGATCCCTCAACCAGTTCGAATTCCTCAGATTCCGACAGTTATTCCGACACGGATATTCACCTAAGCTTCGGAAGCAGCGTCACCAGAATGAATCAACCAATCATCCATCCCCAATTCATCTGATGGGTTCATAGTCGACTTAATCAATGAAGACGCGAAGAAGGCGATCTCTTCCACCAACCAAATTCACCTCTTGGCGACGAACCTGAAGCATTTACCGGAGAACCTATTCGAAAAACCATTTTCACCCTCATTTCCAGAGTAACTCATCACGATTATATACTATCTCAGATTCTAGATCTTATTCATTCGCTCGTCCGAACCGACAATCATCCCGAAGTAATAGCAGAAGTCAACGAGCTTTGCGCCCAAGTTATAGCTTTGGAAAATATGGTGCAAAATTTACTAGCTTCAGCAACATCACCGGCACCAACAGTACCATCAGTAACAGCACCAGTACCACCAACAACCCAAGTTCAAACATCACACTCCTCAACATCTCATTTTGTACCTCGAGCATAATCATCGTTCTACGTATCGTTCTACATCAATTATCTTCATTCTTCATGGCGATTATGTAATCTCTAATGTTTTAGAGATTATATTTTCTTGTCGTAACGGTAAATCAAATGAGTCTAATATCATATTGACTCATTAAATCCATGATTACATCTGAAGAAAATATATATGTATATATGTTTTCATAAAGGTTGTAATTAAAAATTCTTTCGTACAAACTGTTAATGATGAAAATATTTTAACGGCTAGGTAATACCCGACGAATATTTAGATTTCACATTAATAAGTTACATTGTACATTCTTCGAATCTGATTCAACAGTCATTTACTATGCTACTTACACCCACAAGATATACGTATCCGTTCACCGCAGAATAACCATTTTCATTCAATTTCATATTTGGATTTTGACCTATCAGAATCTAACAAGTGGCATAATGAAGAAAACATTGGACAAAATAAAATTTGTTAGAAACAAACAAATTAACTATGAGAAATTTTGTTAGGAATCCACGCTAACAAAATCCTAGCTAACTGTTCCTAGCTAACTGTTAATTCAATATTACATTTTATTTATCGTAATTTATTTTATCGCAATTTAATTCTCGCAATTTTATTTATTGTCATTTAATTTCTGTTATTTATTTTACGAACTTTTTTATCGTCATTTAATTTCTTTAATTATTTTACGCACTTTAAATATCGGGATACAAGGTTTTGACATATCATATCGACACATCTATATATTATTTGGAATCACCATAGACACTCTATATGCAGTAATGATCGAGTTCTCTATACAGGGTTGAGGTTGATTCTCAAATAATATATATACTTTGAGTTGTGATCGAGTCTGAGACATGTACACGGGTCACGATACGTATTAATTAATTCGAATATTATATAGTAAACTATATATGAATTATTGGACTGTTAACTGTGGACTATCGACTGTGGACTAATAACATTGGATAATTAAAATGAATTAAAATATTGATTATAACATATGAAACTAAACATTTCTTCAAGTTTTCCACTTGATTTCATTTTAAACCTCGTTTGTATCTTGACGATTACAATATGCGTTCAAACCTTTCATGATTCTTGAAAACACCTCAATCGAGAGGATGAAACCACCGCACTTCATCTACGGAAGAAAAGATTGATGCATATAGTTATGCACCTGAAAAATTTTCAGAACCTGAGTAAACGTTTAACACGTATCTGTGTTAGCTCCGTTGGCGTTGTTATTACCGAAAATAACTTTGCAATCCCTTTTCAAAATAGTCAATTTTGTCACAGCTTCAGCAAATCAATTTCGACTTTTCATTTGAATAAACCTTATTATAACTTTGATATATAAGTTTGCCCTTCGTCATCGTTACCGGGAAACCTTTTACATTTCACGATATTACCATCAGCATTTAATCATCTAAAAACACAATTTTCCTGAAACCACCTCGGATTGATAACCGATGATTCAGATATCGTAACATTAAATGCAGAGGAAACAGAAAAATTGTAGATGGTCTAAACGGCCAAAAGTTTGATGATAAAGAAGGGAGTGTTAGGAACGCTCGATAAAAAAATTTGGTATTTAAAAACAGATTGAGCAAACTATGAAAGAGTGATGTGTGCGAGGTGGGGTACGAAATACTATATATTTTTAATACGAAATACGTTACAAATTATACAAGTTTTAATTATTTATTTACAGATGGGATATACCTAAACCTTGCTACAACACTAAAGGCAGTGTACCTAATCGTAGAGTAGTATAGTGTTTAGTAAGTCCGGTTCGTTCCACAGGGAGACGACTTATTTTACACTATATTTTTAAATAATTATATTTGTACAAAATATATTATATATAGTAATAATATATAAAAGGGGGTTTACCGTTTAATGACCGGTTTGTCGATTTTATATTTTAAGTCACAATTAAAACCTAATGCAAAATATAAATGACGATAATTAAAGTAGTGAAAATTAAAATGCGATAAGAAATAAAATAAAGGAATTATGCTTAATTAAACTTCCGTAATCATGATGTTTGACGTTTTAATTTATTACGCTGGGTTAATTGTCCTTTGTCCTGAATTATTCGATAAGTCCATCTGGTTTTGTCCATAATAGTCCATCGGTCATAATTATAAAGTGCGAGGGTCTTCGCCAAATTAACCTTATACCCGAAGTCAAATATTCCAACTAATTGGGGATTCGAACTGTAACAAGGTCTTAATACTTTGTTTAATGAATACACCAGGTTATCGACTGTGTGTAATCCAAGGTTTTAATACTTTGTTAACAATTACACCAATTACCCTTGAATGTAATCCAACCCTGTTTTAATGAGTCCAGTGACTATTAATTCA